>NC_064828.1:35755753-36056753 GCF_024166365.1 Elephas maximus indicus | reverse complement strand
AATACCCAAAAAAAACAAACCAAACCCACTGCCATCAAGTCGATTCCGACTCATAGCAACCCTATAAGAGAGTAGAACTGTCCCATAGAGTTTCCAAGGAGCACCTCGTGGATTCGAACTGCTGACCTTTTGGTTGGCAGCTATAGCACTTAACCATTATGCCACCAGAGTTTCCAGCAGTGAATAAGAGTTCCAATTTTCACACATCTCACCAACATTTATTTATTTTTTAATCTTAGTCATCCTAGTGGGAGTAAAATGTTTTTGATTTGCGTCTCTCTGATAACTAATGACATTGAACATCTCTTTATGTGTTTGGTGGACATTTCAATGTCCTCGTTCATGATATCCTCTATTCAAATCCTTTACCCATTTTATGATGGAGATACTTGTCTTCTTGTGGCTGTGTTTTGCATTTGTAGATGAGAGGGTCCCTGGGAGGTGAATGGACTCCCATTTTTTTAGGAACATCAGTGAAGAACAGGAGGTAATTGGCTTGGAGGGTAGTCAGATTGCGCTTAAAGGCTTGTGTGCAGAATTTTGTTGTTATTGTGTGTTCTCAATTGATTCTGACTCACTGTGACCTTATATGACACAGTAGAACAGACCCAGAATGTTTCCTAGGCTTTACTCTTTAAGGGAGCAGATTGCCAGGTCTGTTGTCCCATGTTGCTGCTGGTGGATTCTGTTTGCAGACCTTTCATTTAATAAGTGAATGCTTAACCATCATGCCACCAAAGCTTTTTTGTATGCCTAATAAACAAATGAGCAAAAAAAAAAAATCCGGTGCTGTCCAGTCAATTCCAAGTCGTATAATAGCTGTCCTTAATTGAAGGTTGTCAGTTGTGCCTGTGTGAAATTTTCTCTTTGTGATTACAAAGCTATGATTGTATAAGTTTTCAAGTAACACTACTGGAGAGATTAAGAGAAAACTCAGGCAGTACAGATTTTACCACACTTTAAAGTAGTATGCAGGACTGGAAGCGAGGGATACAGGTTTAAGATCCAAGGAAGGACATGTTCCACAGGGAGTGTCCTTTCCTTTCAGGTATCTGATTTGCCTGTATGGCCACTGATAGAAGAGTGCAGGCCTGGCAATCAAGAGATCTGAAGACCTCTTGTTCTTATGGATACCTTGTTGAATGAATGAGCTGGTAGCTTCCCTTTCTGGGCTTCATATTTTAAGGTGGCATGCTTGTCTGTATTAGTGTGTATGAACATTTTTACTTTCTAAAACCAGTGAACTTTGTTTCCTATGGATGCCATAACAAAAGAATACAAACTTGGTGACTTATTAGAAAAGAAATGCATTGTTTCACAGTTCCGGAGACTGGGAGTCCAAAATCTGGATGTTGGCCAAGTTAATTCCTTCTGAAACCTCTGAGAGAGAATCTGTTGCATGATTCCTCTTAGATTTTGGTGACAACTGGAAACTTTTTGCATTTCTTGGCTTATAAATGCATCTTCACATGATTTCTGTCTCTCTATCTCTTTGTAAAGACACCAGTGGATTAAGACCCACTCTACTCCAGTATAACCTCATGCTACCCTAACTGACAACATTGTCATAGACTCTACTTTCAAACAGGGTCACATTCAAAGTTAAAGGGTTAGGGCTTCAATATATCTTTTTGTGGAAAATACATCTTTTTGCATCCAAAACCAACCCAAAATGCAAATCAATACATAACAGTCTTCCTGCATTCTGTTGTTAGGTACCGTGGAGTTGATTCTGACTTATAGCGCCCCTATGTATAATAGAACAAAACACTGCCAGGTCCTGTGCCATCCTCATAATCATTGCTATGTTAGAGTCCATTGTTGCAGCCACTGTGTCAATCCATCTCATTGAGGGGCTTCATCTCTTCCATTGATTCTCTGCATTACCAAGCATGATGTCCTTCTCCAAGGATTGGTCCCTTCTGATAACATGTCCAAAGCATGTGAGCTGAAGTCTCTCCATTCTCACTTCTAAGTAGCTTTCTAGATGTACTTCTTCCAAGACAAATTGTTTGTTCTGGTAATCCATGGCATATTTAATATTCTTTGCCAATGCCATAATTCAAAAGCATCAATTCTTTTTTGGTCCTTCTTATTCTTTGTTCAGTTTTCACATGCATATGATGCAATTGAAAACACCATGGCTTGGGTCAGGCGCATCTTAGTCCTTAAAGAGACATCTTTGCTTTTTAACACTTTAAAGAGGTCTTTTGCAGCAGATTTGCCCAATGCAATGTGTCATTTGAAATCTTGCCTGATGCTTCCATGGACATTGATTGTGGATCCAAGTAAAATGAAGACCTTGACAACTTCAATCTTTTCTCCATTTATCATAATGTTGCTTATTGGTCCAGTTGTGAGGATTTTTGTCTTATTTATGTTGATGTATAATCCATACTGAAGGCTGTGGTCTTGGATCTTCATTGATAAGTGCTCCAAGTCTTCACTTTCAGCAAATAAGTTTGTGTCAGCTGCAAATATCAGGTTGTTAGTGAATCTTCCTTCATTCTTGATGCCATGTTCTTCTTCATATATTCCAGGTTTTCGGATTATTTGCCTAGCATACAGACCGAATAAGTAGGGTTAAAGTATACATCCCTGACTCACACCTTTCCTGACTTTAAACCGTGCAGTATCCTCTTGTTCTGTTTGAAGGACTGCCCCTTGGTCTAAAGAGTTTCCTCATGAGCACAATTAAGTGTTCTGAAATTCTCATTCTTCAAAATGTTATCCATAATTTGTCATTGTTCTCTTGCTTTCTGTCCCCCCAAAATTCAAGTCCTTCCACGTTCAAATTACATTCACTACATTGTAGCATCTCCAATAATCTTAGCCCATTTGAGTTAAGACTCTAAGTCCAAACTTAGTTTCCATTAGGACCTGTGAAACTTAGGATAAAAGTTATCAGTTTCCAAAATACAATATAAGAAATATGCCTGGGATAGAAATTCCCATTTGAAAAGGAGAAATTGGAGGTAAAAAAAAGTAATCATGGAATATAAAAAATAATCCAGCAGGTTTGAAAATAATTCTCTGTCCTGTGGACACATCTGCACAGTGGCCCGTCCTCTTTTGTCCTGGATATTTGCATCACCCGTCTGTCCTGGTTGGCAACTTTGCCTTCTGGAACCAAGGAGGTGGCCCTGCAATCTGGAACCAAGGAGGTTGCCCCCTCTGGAAATGAGGAGGTTGCAGCCCTGCTTTCCAATATTGCCCTACAACTCTGTTGGCTTCTGAACTGCTGTAGGAATTGTTTTGTTTTTCTTTAAGAATGTTCACAATCAGGTAGTTTCATCAGCATTTCTTGCCTGTAGAATCCTAGAAGTGGCATAATTTTTCTTCATTTTGACCTTTTTCTGTCCTTTTCAGTCTAAGATGGCAGTGTTCCTAATGAGATGGCTGATTGGATACATAAGTCACTTGCCTAATTTCTTTAGCGAATGGTTGTGCAGCACACCTATGCTGTTCTTTCCAGAGAACATTGTCTTAGCTTTACAATAATGAAGATATTGTTGTGTAAGAGAATTAAAAAAAAAAAATTGAGGATCCTATAAGACCTGAAATGTCCAGTTTGAGGATTGGGTGCAATTCCTTTCAGCTGGTTCCCTTTTCATCTTAGTAGCAGCCATCTTCACTACTATACTGCAGAAACCATCCTCCCCCAATACCCGTGTAATTGCCACATTGTAGCAAATCTAAAAAAGATACATATATCCTTTTAGCCAATATCCTTACAGGCTTGCATTACAGGAAGTTCTGTCTTATGAGTTCCTACCACACAAAGTCCCACCTTAAAATGATCTACTGCTAAACAAATAACGTATTTTGATGACAAGCCTGTAATTACCAATCAAGTAATGTCTTTCAGTGATCTAAGTTTATAAATATCTATCAAGTAATGTGTTCCATATCCATCGTTCCCATCTGTCTTGGTTATCTACCGCTCATATAACAGAAATACCACAAGTGGATGGCTTTAACAAACAACACTTTTTTCTCTCACTGCCTAGGAGGCTAGAAGTCCCAATTCAGAGCACCAGCTCCATGGGGAAGGCTTTCTATCTCTGTCAGCTCTAGAGGAAGGTCTTAGTCATCAATCTTCTCCTGGTTTAGGAACCCCGGGTCCAAAGGTTGCGCTCTGCTCCCAGTGCTGCTTTCTTGGTGGCATGAGGACCCCATGTCTCTCTGCTCACATCTCTTTTTTATATCTCAAGAGAGATTGGTTTAAGACTCAATCTAATCTTGTAGATCTCATCAATATAACTGCTGCTAGTCTATCTCATTAACATCATAGTGATAGGATTTACAACACATAGGACAATCATGTCAGATGACAAAATGGTAGACAATCACACAATACTGAGAATCATAGTCCAGCCAACTTGATACACATATTTTGGGGGGACACAATTCAATCCATGACAGCATCTTGTAAAATGTCACTGCTGAGTTCCCATTTTGGATTGTTGGATTCTACCACATGGAGTTCAGTCTATTCCCAGCTGGAGCTGTCTCTTTTCTTTCAATAAATTTCTCAGTTCAAACTAATCACAGTATGGATGGTTACTCTGTGACAATGTTGTTAGGTGCTGTCGAGTCAACTCTGACTCATAGTGACCCTATGTATACATTGTCTGGTCCTGTGCCAACCTCACAATTTTAGGTATAGTTGAGCCAATTGTTGCAACCACTGTGTCGAACCACCTTGTTGATGGTCTCCTTCTTCACTCACCCTCTACTTTACCAAGCATGTTGTCCTTCTCCATGGATCTGTCCCACCTGATAACATGTCCAAAGTAAACAAGACAAAGTCTTACATCCTAGCTTCTAAAGAACACTCTGGTCTATACTTCCTCCAAGATAGACTTGTTCATTCACCTGGAAGCCCATAGAATATTGAATATTCTTAGCCAAAACCATATTCTAATGTGTCAATTCTAATCTGGTCTTCCTTTAATTGTTCAGCTTTTGTATGCATATGAGTTGATTGAAAATACCATGACTTGGGTTAGGTGTATATTAGTCATCAAAGTGTCATTATTGCTTTTTAAGATTTAAAAGGTCTTTTGCAGCAGATTTGCCCAACGCTATGTCATTTGATTTCTTGACTGCTGCTTCCATGGATGTTGACTGTTGAATGGAGTAAAATGAAATCCTCAACAACTTCAATATTTTCTCCATTTATCATGATGTTGCTTATTGGTCCAGTTGTGAAGATTTTTGTTTTCTTTATCTTGGAGTGTAATTCATACTGAAGGCTGTGGTCTTTGATCTTCAAAAGTAAATGCTTCAAGTCGTCTTTACTTTCAGCAAGCAAGTTTGTGTCATCTGCATATCACAGGTTGTTAATGAGTCTTCCTCTAACCCTGATGCCATGTTCTTCATATCATCCAGCTTCTCATATTATTTGCTAAGCATACAGATTGAATAAGTATGGTGAAAGGATACAACCCTTTTACACACTTTTTCCTATTTTAGACCTTGTGGTATCCTCTCGTTCTGTTTAGACTACTGTCTTTCAATCTATCTACAGTTTCAATTAAGTGTTCTGAAGAATTTTCCAAATATTCAAGTTTTAATACCTTTTTGCACAGTTTTTTTCTCAATTTATCTCTTACCTTTTGCATTGTATTATAAGCAGCAAGGAGAAAAAAGGCCAGGGCTTCAACATTACCTAAAAATGTCCTGAACTAAATATCCAAGTTCGTCACTTACAATTTTAAAAAAAAAAAAAAATTTTTTTTTTTTTTTTACTTTCCACAAAACATTCTAACATAATACAGCCAAATTATTTGTCACAAAAGCAAAGATTGTTTTTCCTCCAGTATCCAATAAGAGTTTCATCACTTCCTTGGAAGACCAGAAGCATATTTGATGTTCACATTTCTAGCAACAACATTTTGCTCACAATAATAGAAACTTCCTCCATAGCTCTCCTCCCTTCCTTCTGAGCCCTCACAATAATTGACTTTAACATCCATAATTCCATGAATGGTTTCTTCAAGGATTCAAGGCTTTCATTATTATATGCTTCAAAACTCTTCCACCTGTACCCATCAGTCAATTCTAAAACCACTTCCACATTTCAGGTATTGTTAAAGCAGCACTCCACATTCAGTACCAAAACCTGTATGTTTCCTGTAGCTGCTGTTGTAACTAGATACCACAAATTGGGAGGCCAAAAAAAAAAAAAAAAAAGATTGCTTTACTCTTCTGGAGGCTAGGGTGCTATATCAGGGTCTCAGCTCTGTTGATTCCTTCTGAGGGCTCTGAGAGAGAATCTATTCCATGTATCTCTCCCAGCTACTGGTGACAGCCAGCAATACTTGTTGTCCCTTGGCTTACACATGCATCTTCACACGGTCATCATCTCTCCATCTTTGTATACCTTCCCCTGTTTTATAAGGACATTAATCATGTAATATGACCTCATCTTCACTCAACTAATATCATTTGCAATGACACTATTTAGGACTGTAACATATCTTTTTGAGCAATGCAATTCAACCAATAACTAGTGTGGATTTACATTTTTACTTTCTGAAGCCGGTGATACTTTACTTCAAGGAAAAATTATTCACTCATGCCCAATATTAAAAACAGGTAAGCAGCTTTGATTTAATGATATGGGATTGGAGGACTGAACCTTCCTCTCTTCTCTTTCTAGGATGATCTGTGATTTAAATACATGTTTTGGGTTTCTATAAAAATGTTAATGAAACTGCACAAACATAAAACATGTGCCTCTTGTTCTCCTGTCCAAATGCAAATAGTCTATCTGCATATTTGCCCAATGGTAGAAATGTAAATTATGGCAATTCCATTTTATGTATAAATTTCTTTCCTTAGAAAAATTAAAGACTTTACTTGTTCAATATCCTGCACCTCTTGTACACAACATGGCTAAAAATGAGTGTGATTACTTACATATAATATTGAATCTTTCATAATGGAAGCTTTTGGTCACTTTTCAGTTTCCTTCAAATGTACAGAAGCACTTACTCAGATTTTTTGGTGTATAGAAATGGGAGGAATAAATATAAGCGTATAAGATGACTGTCATTGTTTCTAACTGTAGTAAAGATTTTAAAATGTTGGCCTGCCATAAGATCATCTATGCGAAGTATTTGTCTTAAAGGATATTCTCGTGTACATTGAGGGTGACAATGAAGAAAGAGTTACAGTGAAACATAAATTTGAATGTTGTTTCTCCGAACTGTTTGATGATCATTGAAGAGGATATTAAGAACATAGCAAAGTGTGTACTGATGGCAAGCCAGCTGTCTGATGTCATTTTAGTTTGCACCAAAAATTCATACAGAGAAAAAATGACTCATACATCACAGGTAAGATTGCTTTAGGACTCAAAAACTGATCACCAGAAGATGGCAGCCAAGGTAAACAAGGCTTTCTTATTTTTTAATAAAACTATAGTTTGTTTGTAATAAAGTTCAAATTATTTCTGTGCTTTAAAGTCATTTTCCCTGAGATAGAGAGGTTTAACTTGTGATGACATCCAATGCACTTTGGAGTGTTTAGACATATTATGTATAATTGATGAGAAGAATCTGTGTGATGAGTATACAAATGCAGAAGTACTGACGACAAGTAGCTGGTCTACCACAGCAGTCCTGTAGACACCAAGTGGATGGACATATTAGTGAGTGGAAACCTACTTCCTACAAATTAAAAAAATTGCTGTTGCTAATAGGTAAAACCTAAGTATTGCATGCTCAGATGCTTTTGCTGAGAGGAAATTTATCTTATAGACACTAAAAATCAGTGTAATGTGGGCTTGAAAAGAGTAGACCCATAAGTCAAAGTGAAAATTATGTGTGAGTATATTCCATTTTGGTAGTACCTAAAAGAAGTGAAAGATGTTCAAAATTGGTGGGCTTTGGAGGTGAGGCCAAGATGGCAGAATAGTCAGACACTTCCTGTGGTCCTTCTTACAAGAAAGACCAAAAAAAAAAAAAGTGAATCAATTATATATGATAAGCTAGGAGTCCTGAACATTGAAGGCAAAGTTGAAGATCTGACTGAGCAGCAGGGGGAGAGGAAAATGGTTCAGAAGCTGGGAGGAGCTGTCAGACCATACCCAGCAGGAACCAGCACCTTATTCTACCACTGCCATGAGTCCAGTAAAGCAAGCAAAGGCGTTCGGGATGCGTTTTCAACTTCAGGGGAGGCCATAGGGAGAGAGACTGCTCGGCCCTCCAGAACAAGCAAGAATCAGCCCACAATCGGTAAATGATAAGTAACTGTGTTTAACCTACTGCACAATCCAAAAGTATTCCAACAGGAAAAACCTCTCACCCACTTACCTGTTCCCTTCCTGTTCTGCACTGGGTCCCAGCTGGCTGCATCCCCTGGGCCAGAAAAAGGACCCTGCACTTGCCCTAAGCCATTCTCCTGGCCTTGGAGAGGGAACAAATTAACAAAAGGGAAAGATCAGTCTGCCAGCTCCCCTAAGCTGGAACTCAGGGCAGAAACGACTCCTTTGCCTAGGCACAAGCATAACGGGTCCATGGACTTTGAATGCCTTTCACCCTGAATAGTCCTTTGTGGGATCATTTCAATAGCATAGGCCCTCATTAGCACAATAAAATAGGGTATATATCTGAAGTCTAACTTCAACTGTTTCAGCTACACGGTGGAGAGGCAAGTTCATGTCATTTGACACCACTCTGCCTATTAAGCAGGGTCCTCACCTACACACATCAGGGACCTGAGGACTGGTGGCTCCACACACAACACCTAGCCACCCAAGACAGGGATCTAAGAATAAGTGGTACCTTCTAGTCCTTACAGCCAACAGCATTGGGTGCCCATGGTCTGGCTGCAGAACCCACCTGCCTGTGCGCTCTAGGAAACAGGGGCACACTTTCTTCACACTCAGGGGTGGTTGTCAGCCCCCTGCTTTGCTCAGCATGTGGCCCCCTTCTGCACCCAGATACCTGTGCCTACATCAATCATCCCTGCTCATCTAGGACTGTGGGTGAGAGCCTGCACCATACACTTGGTGACTATCTGGACACCTGAGCTGAATCCATACAAGAAAAGTGAACGGACTCCTGGGCTCACATACATACTAACAGCTCTAACCACTTGGTGACAGGACATTAGAGCTTCAAAGTTGCCAATAATCAAATTAGCTCCATCGAGCAGCATATTTTGGCATATCAAAACAAAACAAGAAGCTAGAATACAGTAAGCAAACATAAAATAAATAAATACAGTAAATTATTGATGGCTTGGAGACAACATTCAATATCAAATCAATTAAAGAGGTAGATCACGATGGCGTCAGCAAACTCCCAAAACAAAGAATCAAGAAATCTCCCTAATGAAGAGAATTTCCTGGAATTACCAGAGGTAGAATACAAAAGATTAATATACAGAACTCTTCAGGAGATCAGGCAAAACACAGAACAAGCCAAGGAACACACAGACAAAGCATTAGAGGAACTTAAGCAGATTAGATAAGAGCATGATGACAAATTTAATAGGATTCAAGAATCCATAGAAAGTCAGCAAACAGAAATTCAGAAGATTAACAATAAAATTTCAGAATTAGACAATTCAAGAGAAATTCATAAAACTGGAATTGAGGCAATGGAAGTCAGAATTAGTGAGATTGAAGATAAAGCACTTGGCACCAATGTATTTAAGGAAAACTCAGATGAAAAAGAATTTTTAAAAAATGAAGAAACCCTAAGAATTATGTGGGACTCTATCAAGAGGAATAACCTAAGAATGATTGGAGTACCAGAACGGGGCTGGGGGAAGGGAGAATAACAGGAAATACAGAGAGAATTGTTGAAGATTTGTTGGCAGAAAACTTCCCTGATATCATGAAAGATGAGAAGATACATCCAAGATGCTCATCAAACCACACACAGTGTAGATCCCAAAAGAAAGTCACCAAGACATATTACAATCAAACTTGCAAAAACCAAAGATAAAGAGAGGATTTTAAGAGCAGCTAGGGTTAAACAAAAAGTCACCTACAAAGGACAGTCAATAAGACTAAGCTCTGACTACTCAGCAGAAACCATGCAGGCAAGAAGGCAATAGGATGACATATATAAAGCCTTGAGGAAAAAAAATGCCAGCCAAGAATTATATATCCAGCAAAACTGTCTCTCAAATATAATACCAAAATTAAGACATTTCCAGACAAACAGAAGTTTAGGGAATTTGCAAAAACCAAACCAAAATTACAAGAAATAATAAAGGGAGACTTCTGGTTAGAAAATTAATAACATCAGATAACAATCCAATAGTAGAACACAGGACAGAGCAACCAGGTATCAACCCAAACAGGGAAATTATGAAAATGAATCAAAACTAAAATGCTCAAAACAGGGAAACAGAGATGTCTTTATGAAAAAGATGCCAACATTAAAACAAAAAGGGGGGACTAAAAAATGTAGTCAGATGTCTTTCATATGCAGGGAAGCCAAGACGATATAAAGAAATAAAAGATTTTTTTTTAACTTAGAAAAATAGGGGTAAACATTAAGGTAATCACAAAGGAAACTAATGTTCCTTCACATCTAAATAAAAAACAAGAAAAACATAAAGACTCAGCAAATACAAAAGCAACAACAATGAAAAAGAGGAAAAGAAAATATATAAAGAAAAATGATTCAGCATAGAAAATTAAGTGGAACAAAGAAACTGTCAACAGCACCTACACAAAAAAAGACATCAAAACAACAGCACTAAACTCATACCTATCAATAAATACACTGAATATAAAAAAAAAAAAAAAAGCCTGTTGCCATCGTGTCGATTCCGACTCATAGCGACCCTATAGGACAGAGTAGAACTGCCCCATAGAATTTCCAAGGAGTGCCTGGTAGATTTGAACTGCTGCCCTTTGGTCAGCAGCCATAGCACTTAACCGGGTTTCCACACTGAATGTAAATGGGCTAAATGCACCAATAAAGAGACAGAGAGTGCCTGAATGGATTAAAGAAAAACATGATCCATCTATATGCTGCCTAAAAGGACACATATGAGACTTAAAGACACAAACTAAAACTCAAAGGATGGAAAAAATACATCAAACAAACAACAATCAAAAAAGAGCAGAGTAGCAATGTTAATTTCTTACAAAACATTCTTTAAAGTAAAATGGAGGAGAACATAACCATAATAAACATTTACGCACCCAACAACAGGGCTCCAAAAAACATAAACCAAACTCTAACAGCATTGAAAAGAGATAGATAGCTCCATAATAATAGTAGAAGACTTCAACACACCAGACTATAGCCTTCAGTACAGATTACACTGCAACATAAAGAAAATAGAACTCCTCCCAACTGGACCAACAAGCAACATCATGACAAATGGAGAAAACTTTGAAGTTGTAAAGGATTTCATTTTACTTTGATCAACAATCAACATCCAGGGAAGCAACAGGGAAGAAATCAAATGACATAGCATTGGGCAAATCTGCTGCAAAAGACATTTCAAATTAAAAAAAAAAAAACAGTAATGACACTTTGATGACTAAAGTATGCCTGACCCAACCCATGGCATGTTCAATCATTTTACAGACATAGAAAACCTGAACAAAGAAAAGGAAAACTAAAGAACTGACACATTTGAATTACGGTGTTGGGAAAGAAAACAAAATTTTCTATGGGCTTCCAAAAGAACTAACAAGCTTGTCTTGGAGGAGGTACAGCCAGAATGCTCAATAGAACTGAGGATGGAGACTCTGTCTTGCTTACTTTGGACATGTTATCAGGAGGGACAAGTCCCTGGAGAAGGACAACATGCTTGGTAAAGTAGAAGGTGAGTGAAGAAGAGAGAGACAGTGAGATGGATTACAGTGGCTGCAACACTGGGCTGAAACATACCTACCATTGTAAGAATGGTGTACAACTGGGCATTGTATACACAGGTTACTATGAGTTGGAGTTTATTCAATAGCACTTAACAACAACAACATCATAATTATTGTAAAAGGTGAGAAAAATTTCTCTGGAAAGAACCATAAGGGTGTGCTGCACAACTATTTGCTAAAGAGATTATGCAATGACTTATGGTCTATCTTATCAGAAACACTGCCCTCTTAAACTTAAAGAGACAGAAGGTTGAAATAAAGAAAATATCTAACTCCTGAAATTCTACAGCCAAGAAACACTGATGAAACTGCTTGACTGTGAACGTCTGCTGTTCTTCAAGAAAAGAAATGATGATCCTGATAGCAGTTCAAGGCTAACAGTGTGGTAGGCAAATCTTGGGAGCAGAGCTATTCCCTCCTCAGTTCTAGAGGGGAAAACCTCCTTGGTTGCAGAGGGCAGGGCCATTTCCTTTGTTTTAGAAGGCAAAGTCACCAACCAGGACAGTAGTTGCCACCATTGCCTAAGACAGAGGAAGAGGGGGCCATTTCACAGATGTGTCCAGAGGACAGAGAAATATTTTCAGACTTTGAAACCTAATGAAATTGTCCCGCTGGACTTTGGACATGTTTGGGACACATGATTCCTTTTTTACCTCCAATTTTCTCCTTTTTGAATGGGAATTTCTATCCTAGTCCTGTTCCTTACATTGTATTTTGGAAACAGGTAACTTTTATTTTAGGTTTCACAGGTCCTAACAGAAACTAAGTTTGAACTTACAGTTAAGGCTCAAGTGGGTTAAGATTATTGATGGTGCTAGGATGGAGTGAATGTATTTTGCAGGCGGGAAGGTCTCGAATTTTGCATGAGGGCAGGAAGACTCTTACGGATTGAATTATTTTCCAAAAAAAAGATATGTTGAAGTCCTAACCTTTAAGTTTGAGTGTGACCCTCTTTGAAAACAGGGTCTCTGCTTATGTTGTTAGTTAGGGTTAACATGAGGTCACACTGGAGTAGAGTGGGTCTTAAACCTATGTAACTGGTGCCTTTATAAAAGAGAAGATACATAGAGATAGAGACAACAGCCTTGTGAAGGTGCACTTGCAAGCCAAGAAACACCAAAAATTGCCAGTTGTCAGCAAAATCTAAGAGAGAAGCATGCAAGAGATTCTCTCATAGGCTTCAAAAGGAATCAATATGGCCAACATCCAGATTTTGGACTCCTTGCATCTAGAACTGTGACACAATGAATTTCTCTACTCCTATAAGTCACCCAGTTTGTGGTCGTTTGTTATGGTAGCCATAGGATACAAAGCTCACTGGCTTTAGAAAGGAAAAATGTGGAAACACACTAATATAGACAACCCTGAAACCTTAAGATATGAAGCCCAGAAAAGGAAGTTACCAGCTTATTTATTCAATACGTTATCCATATGAACAGGAGGTACATAGATCTCTTGACTGTCAAGCCTACACTCTTCCAATAAGTGGACATCCAGGTAGCTCAGATCCTGACTGGAGGGGACGCTCCATTTAGAACCAAGTGGCCCATCACATCTCCTTCCTCTGAGCTGAAACCTGCATCCCTGTGCTTTGTCATCTGTACTGATGTAAAAAAGTGGAAAAACCTGCATTGCTAGAGTGTTCTTTTAGTTTCTCCAGTAATGTAACTTGAAAATTTGTGCAATCATGCAGCTTTGGAGCCACAAAGAGGAAATCTCACACAATCACAACTAACACTCCTTAACTTAAAAAAAAAGCTCTGGGGGTGCAATGGTAAAACTTTTTAACGGAAAAATCTGAGAATAGAATCCACCAGCAGCTCTGAGGGACAAAAGACCTGGCAATCTGATTCCTTAAAGATTACAGCCTAGTAAACCCTATGGAGCTATTCTGCTCTGTCGTTTAAGGTCACTGTAAGTTGGAATCGATTGAGGACACACAGTAACAACAAAATTACGCATGCCATCCTTTCAGGGCAATATGACTATCCTCCAAACCAAACACTTCCTGTTCTTCACTGATGTTCCTAAAAAATTGAGAGTCCACTCAACCTCCCAGGACCCTCTCCTCTAGAAACACTCCTCAGAGCCTCGGGTTTGGATGTCTTAGGCCCAGGTATTCTAGTTTTCTCTCCACTTCATGCTGAGATGACTTACCAAATAATGAAGAAAATCAGACTAGTAAGGAATAATTCCCTCCTGCACCCTGGTTAGCTGATCCATTGAGGATGAAGCTTAGAAATATGGTTGCTGGAGGGACCACTATTCCCACAGCATTCACCATTCTTCCACAGACAGTAAGTTTTGGATGAAAGGCAAAAAGGAATGCCCAAGTATGGGCAGGCATACTTAATTGGGGCTGTATCTTCATTCCTTGAATCAAAAGGTGTGCTGAAGGAAGGAACCACAGGTGCAGAGACTTTACCTTCATGACTGTCTTCACTGAGATCCAACATAACATGGCCAGCTGGGACATGAGTGATCAGGGCAGCCATGTATTATGGAAAGTAGTGCCTGTGGCAATTAGTTTTAAATTATTGAGTGATCACTCAGCTGGTGATTGAAACTACGATGGCTGATAGAAACTGCTCATTGGTGTCTGCCTCCCTCCTCCAGCTTCACCTAGGGCATGCTCCCTATCTGCAATACTTAGAGATGCCTCCACATTAGGGACAATCAGCGTTCCTGGAAGAAAAGCTTTATTTATCCTCCTTCATTCTCCATATGCATACTTTTTTTGAGGTGTGGAATCACATTGCAGAAAGCCTTTTGACCTTTGTACTCCATTACTTCCTGTCCTATCAACACATGAGGCTAATCAATGAAGATGACCAGACAAAGAGGGACTACCTAGAGACCTGATGCTAAGCCCCATGAGGCATGTGATATAGAAAATCCCCCCAAAAAGTAGGACTCACACTTCCTGATTTTAAAACAAATTATACAGCAACAGCAATCAAAACAGCCTGGTACTGGTATAATAATAGACACATGTTGTTGTTAGGTGCTGTCATGGATTGAATAGTGTTCCCCCAAAAATTCTGTCAAATTGGCTAGGTTATGATTCCCAGTATTATGTGATTGTCCACCATTTTGTCATCTGATGTAATTTTCCTATGTGTTGTAAATTCTATTTCTGTGACGTTAATGAGATGAGACTAGTGGCTGTTATGTAGACTCAATCTACAATATTAATCTACAACTTAAGCCAAACCCTTTTGAGATATATGAGAAAAGTGAGTAGAGGGACAGGTGGACAACATACAACTAAGAGAGCAGCACCAGAAACAGAACACCTCCGCTGGACCCAGGGTCCTTGCACCTGAGAAACTCCTAGACCAGGGAAAGATTTATGACAAAGACTTTCCCCCAGAGCTGATAGAGAAAGAAATCCTTCCCCTGGAGCTGGCACCATTAATTCCAACTTGTAGCCTCCTAGACTGGGAGATAATAAATTTCTGTCTGTTAATGCCATTCACTTGTGGTATTTCTGTTATAACAGCACTAGATGACTGAGTCAGGTGCCTTCAAGTTGGTTCCAACTCATAGAGACCCTATGTACAACACAACAAAACACTCCTTGGTCTTGTACCACTCTCACAATCCTTGTTATGCTTGAGCCCATTGTTGCAGCCACTGTATCTATCTTGTTGAGGTCTTCCTCTTTTTTGCTGACCCTCTACATTTTCCAAGCATGATGTCCTTCTACAGGGACTGGTCCCTTCTGACATCATGTCCAAAATATGTGAGACACTCTAGCTGTCCTTGCTTCTAATGAGTATTCTTGCTGTGTTTCTTCCAAGACATAAACCATTGGAATAGAATTGATAGTCCGGAAGGCGGGGCTAAGATGGTGGAGTAGTCAGACTCTTCCAGTGATCCCTCTTACAACAAAAACTTGAAAAAACAAGTGAAACAATTATATTTATGACAAGCTAGGAGCCCTGAACAGCAAAGGCAAAGTTAGAAAATGGACTGAGTGGCAGGGGGAGGGAGAGACAATGCAGAAGTGGCAATGAGTTGCCCGACCTGACTTGACAGTAACCAGCCCCCATCAGGCATGATCCCTTAGAGCAACCACAGTGGGGCTGGCGGTAGTGTTCTGGACACGATTTCCTCAGGGAGAGACAGCAAGCTGCACAGCCTGCTCACACCTCCAGAACCAGAAAAGAATGGCTCTCTCTGAAAAAGCTAAGTATTTGGGTTTATTTTACCATGCCCCAGCCCTCAGGCCAACTTCAGTGGCTGTTGATTTCCCTGGGCCTGAGACAGGTCCTGCTGCATGTCCTGAATCTTTCCCCTGTTCTTGGAGAAGGAATAAATTAACAAGTGGGGGAAAAGATAATCTGTCAGCTCTACTAAGATGGGAAGCTCAGGACAGAAGCAGTTCCTGTCCAGGCACAAATGGTCCATGGACTTTAAATATGTTTCACCCCTCCGTGGACTTATGTGGGCCCATTTCAGGAGAATAGGCTCTTGTCGGCAGACTGCAACTGTTTCAGCCACGTGGTTGACAGGTGGGTTTCTGATGTTTGACACTGCTTTGCCTATTAAACAGTGTCCTCACCTACCCACTTTAGGGGCCTAAGGACTGGTAGATCTACCCACATCACCTAGCCACCTATGACAGGGGTCCAAGGATAAGTAGTACCTCCCAGTCCTTACAGCCAAAAGCATTGGGTGCCCATGGTCTGGCTGCACAACCCACACACCTGTGTGTTCTAGGATACAGGGACATGCTTTCCTCACAGACACTTGGGTTTTGGTGGTCAGCCCCCTCCCTTGTTCAGAGCATGACCCCATGCTGCAACCAGATACCAGTACCTATACCAAACATCCCACACCTCTAAAACTGTAGGACAGAGCCTGTACCACACACTTGATGACCAACTGTCTGAACACTTGAGCTGAATCCATACGAGAAAAGTGAATGAACTCCTAGGCTCATATACCTGACTGTTACCTGGTGACTGGACATCAGAGCTTCAAAGATGAAAGTACTCATGCTAGCTCATTCAAGCAACCTATTTGGGTGTATCAAAACAAAATAAAGCAAGAAGCTGGGATACAGTAAGCAAACATAAAATAAACTAATATGATAACTTATAAATGACTTGGAGACAACGGTCAATATCAAATTACATAAAGAAGCAGACTATGATCACTTCAACAAGCTCTCAAAACATATAATCAAGGGGTCCTCTGGAGAAGGGTGCCTTCCTGGAATTACCGGATGTAGAATTCAAAAGACTAATATACAGAACTCTTCAAGATATCAGGAACGAGATCAGGAGGGAGATGATCAGGCAACATGCAGAATGAGCCAAGGAACACACAGATAAAGCAGTTTAAGAAATTAAAAAGGTTATTAAAGAACATAATGAAAAATTTAATAGGCTACGAGAATCCATAGAAAGACAGCAATATGAAATCGAAAAGATGAACAACAAAATTGCAGAATTAGACAACTCAGTAGAAAGTCGGATGAGCAGAATTAAGGAACTGGAAGGAAGAATTAGTGAGATTGAAGATGAGACACTCGGCAACAATGTAGTCAAAGAAAAATCAGATAAAAGAATTTTTAAAAATGAAGAAGCCCTAAGAATCATGTGGGACTCTATCAAGATAAATGACCTAAGAGTAATTGGAGTACCAGAACAGAGAGGGATAATGGAAAATAAAGAGAGAATTATTGAAGATCTGTTGGCAGAAAACTTCACTGATATTGTGAAAGATGAGAAGATATCTATCCAAGATGCTCATTGAACTCCACATAAGATAGATCTCAAAATAAAGTCACCAAGACATAATGTAATCAAACTTACCAAAACCAAAGATAAAGAGAGCATTTCAAGAGCATCTAGGGAGGAACAAAAAGTCACCTACAAAGGATAGTCAATAAGAATAAGCTCAGACTACTCAGCAGAAATCATGTAGGCAAGAAGGCAATGGGATGACATATATAAAACATTGAAGGAAAAAAATTACCACCCAAGAATGATATACCCAGCAAAACTGTCTCTCAAATATGAAGGCGAAATTAGGACATTTATAGATAAACTGAAGTTTAGGGAATTTGTAAAAACCAAACCAAAGGGGGCGGAGCCAAGATGGCGGACTAGGCAGACGCTACCTTGGATCCCTCTTACAACAAAGACACGGAAAAACAAGTGAATCGATCACATACATAACAATCTACGAACCCTGAACAACAAACACAGATTCAGAGATGGAGAACAAACTAATACGGGGAAGCAGCGATTGTTTCCAGAGCCTGAAGCCAGTGTACCAGTCAGGTACGGCACAAGCACAGAGAGCTGCTCCACCCCCCTGAACTAACCCCGGGAGGGGGACCAGCCGGTTCCACGGGTGGTGTGGGACGCAGCCGGTAGGAGAAGTCCCCGGGAGGCAGTGACTGGTCTTGGAGCAGAAAGAGCAGCGTCCGAGCCGGGGAACCGTCCCTCAGGGATTTGGACTGGACGCAGGTACGGCATAAACATGGAGAGTTGCTCCACCCCCCTGAACTAACCCCGGGAGGGGACCAGCCGGGTCGCGCAGGTGGCGCATGGGACGCAGCCGGTAGGAGAAGCCCCCAGGAGGCAGCGACTGGTATTGGAGCGGGGAGAACAGCATCCCAGCCGGGACACTCGGTCGCGGCACAAGCACGGGGAGCTGCTCCACCCATCTGAACTAACCCCGGGAGAAGGCCCAACTGGTTCTCGGAGGCGGCACGGCCACTCGGCTGGAGGGACGAGAAGTCCCCGGGAGGCAGCGACTGATTTTGGAGTCGAGAGTGCATCATCCCAGTAGGGGAGCCTTGACGCTGGGCGTGGGGCTGGAAGCGGAGGATCTGACCGTGACTCCAGTGGGCCAGGCCCCCCGGGGGCAATCTCCACACAGCAAGCACACATAGGCGACGCGTCCCACGGGAATCTCAGATATAATAGTCATTCCAAGCAAGACAAGCAACTCTGGCTATATTCTGAGGTGCTACTCTCCTATCTCTCTGTTCCCTCCCCCACCCTCCCCAGGCGGCTTCATTAACATCTGAATAGCCTGAGCCAGAGGGAGAACTCTGATAGGGATCTGACTGCATTTTTTTTTTAGCGGATTTTCTGGAAAAACTAGTTTCCCAGTGATGGCTCGGAGACAACAATCCATATCAAACCACTTAAAGAAGCAGACCATGACAGCTTCTCCAACCCCCCCAAACAAAAGAATCAAAATCTTTCCCAAATGAAGATACAATCTTGGAATTATCAGATACAGAATATAAAAAACTAATTTACAGAATGCTTAATGATATCACAAATGAAATTAGGATAACTACAGAAAAAGCCAAGGAACACACCGATAAAACTGTTGAAGAACTCAAAAAGATTATTCAAGAACATAGTGGAAAAATTAACAAGTTGCAAGAATCCATAGAGAGACAACATGTAGAAATCCAAAAGATTAACAATAAAATAACAGAATTAGACAACGCACTAGGAAGTCAGAGGAGCAGACTCGAGCAATTAGAATGCAGACTGGGAAATCTGGAGGACCAGGGAATCAACACCAACATAGCTGAAAAAAAAATCAGATAAAAGAATTAAAAAAAATGAAGAAACCCTAAGAATTATGTGGGACTCTATAAAGAAGGATAACCTGCGGGTGATTGGAGTCCCAGAACAGGGAGGGGGGACAGAAAACACAGAGAAAATAGTTGAAGAACTCCTGACAGAAAACTTCCCTGACATCATGAAAGACGAAAGGATATCTATCCAAGATGCTCATCGAACCCCATTTAAAATTGATACAAAAAGAAAAACACCAAGACATATTATCATCAAACTCACCAAAACCAAAGATAAACAGAAAATTTTAAAAGCAGCCAGGGAGAAAAGAAAGGTTTCCTTCAAGGGAGAATCAATAAGAATATGTTCTGACTACTCAGCAGAAACCATGCAGGCAAGAAGGGAATGGGACGACATATACAGAACACTGAAGGAGAAAAACTGCCAGCCAAGGATCATATATCCAGCAAAACTCTCTCTGAAATATGAAGGCGAAATTAAGATATTTACAGATAAACACAAGTTTAGAGAATTTGCAAAAACCAAACCAAAGCTACAAGAAATATTAAGGATATTGTTTGGTCAGAGAACCAATAATATCAGATATCAGCACAACACAAGGTCACAAAACAGAACATCCTGATATCAACTCAAATAGGGAAATCACAAAAACAAACAAATTAAGATTAATTAAAAAAAATACACATAACAGGGAATCATGGAAGTCAATAGGTAAAAGATCACAATAATCAAAAAGAGGGACTAAATACAGGAGGCATTGAACTGCCATATGGAGAGAGATACAAGGCGATATAGAACAATACAAGTTAGGTTTTTACTTAGAAAAATAGGGGTAAATAATAAGGTAACCACAAAAAGGTATAACAACTCTATAACTCAAGATAAAAACCAAGAAAAACGTAACGACTCAACTAACATAAAGTCAAGCACTATGAAAATGAGGATCTCACAATTTACTAAGAAAAACGCCTCAGCACAAAAAAGTATGTGGAAAAATGACATTGTCAACAACACACATAAAAAGGCATCAAGATGACAGCACTAAAAACTTATTTATCTATAATTACCCTGAATGTAAATGGACTAAATGCACCAATAAAGAGACAGAGAGTCACAGACTGGATAAAGAAACACGATCCATCTATATGCTGCCTACAAGAGACACATCTTAGACTTAGAGACACAAACAAACTAAAACTCAAAGGATGGAAAAAAGTATATCAAGCAAACAATAAGCAAAAAAGAAGAGGAGTAGCAATATTAATTTCTGACAAAATAGACTTTAGACTTAAATCCACCACAAAGGATAAAGAAGGACACTATATAATGATAAAAGGGACAATTGATCAGGATGACATAACCATATTAAATATTTATGCACCCAATGACAGGGCTGCAAGATACATAAATCAAATTTTAACAGAATTGAAAAGTGAGATAGATACCTCCACAATTATAGTAGGAGACTTCAACACACCACTTTCAGAGAAGGACAGGACATCCAGTAAGAAGCTCAACAGAGACACAGAAGATCTACTTACAACAATCAACCAACTTGACCTCATTGACTTATACAGAACTCTCCACCCAACTGCTACAAAATATACTTTTTTTTCTAGCGCACATGGAACATTCTCTAGAATAGACCACATATTAGGTCATAAAACAAACCTTTGCAGAGTCCAAAACATCGAAATATTACAAAGCATCTTCTCAGACCACAAGGCAATAAAACTAGAGATCAATAACAGAAAAACTAGGGAAAAGAAATCAAATACTTGGAAAATGAACAATACCCACCTGAAAAAAGACTGGGTTATAGAAGACATCAAGGAGGGAATAAGGAAATTCATAGAAAGCAACGAGAATGAAAATACTTCCTATCAAAACCTCTGGGACACAGCAAAAGCAGTGCTCAGAGGCCAATTTATATCGATAAATCCACACATACAAAAAGAAGAAAGAGCCAAAATCAGAGAACTGTCCCTACAACTTGAACAAATAGAAAGTGAGCAACAAAAGAATCCATCAGGTACCAGAAGAAAACAAATAATAAAAATTAGAGCTGAACTAAATGAATTAGAGAACAGAAAAACAATTGAAAGAATTAACAAAGCCAAAAGCTGGTTCTTTGAAAAAATTAACAAAATTGATAAACCATTGGCTAGACTGACTAAAGAAATACAGGAAAGGAAACAAATAACCCGAATAAGAAACGAGAAGGACCACATCACAACAGAACCAAATGAAATTAAAAGAATCATTTCAGATTACTACGAAAAATTGTACTCTAACAAATTTGAAAACCTAGAAGAAATGGATGAATTCCTGGAAAAACACTACCTACCTAAACTAACACATTCAGAAGTAGAACAACTAAATAGACCCATAACAAAAAAAGAGATTGAAACGGTAATCAAAAAACTCCCAACAAAAAAAAAAAAAAAACCAAACCAAAACTACAAGAAATACTAAAGGGGGTTCTCTGGCTAGAAAGTCAATAATATCAGATATCAACCTAACACTAGAACACAGGACAGAGCAACTAAATACCAACTCAGATAGGCAAATCACAAAAATAAATCAAGATTTTAAAAAAGGTCAAAGCAGGGAAACAGTGATGTCATTATGTAAAAGAAGACAACATTAAAACAATAAAGAGGCACTAAAAATGTAGTCATAGATCTTTCATACAGAGAGGAAATAAAGATGATATAAAGAAACAAAAGTTAGGTTTAAACTTAGAAAAATAAAAGTAAATATTAAGGTAACCACAAAGGAGAATAACAGTCCTACTTATCAAAATAAAATACAAGAAAAAAATAAAGACTCAGCAAAAATGAATAAGAGGAAAAGACAATATATAAAGATAAACTAATCAACAGAAAACATTAAGTGGGAAAAAGAAACTCAACAACACACAAAAAAGACATCAAAATCTCAGCACTAAACTCATAAAAAAAAAATACTTATCCATAATTATGCTGAATGTAAAAGGACTACAAAAATCAAACCCCTTGACATCGAGTCAATTCTGACTCATCCTGACTTTACAGGCTAGAGTAGAACTGCCCCATAGGGTTTTGCAGGAGTACCTGGTGGATTCAAACTGCTGAGCTTCTGGTTAGCAGCCAGAGCTCTTACCACTATACCACCATGGTTTCAAAATAGACTAAATGCACCAATGAAGAGACAAAGAGTGGGAAAATTGATTTAAATAAACATGATCCAAACAAAAACTCAAAGAATGGAAAAAAACACATCAAGCAAACAACAATCAAAAAAGAGCAGGAGTGGCAATATAAGTTTCTGACAAAATAGACTTTAATGTTAAAACCACCACAAAGGATAAGGAAAGACATTATATTATGTTTAAAGGGATGATATACCAGGAGGATATAATGCTGTTAAATATTTATGCACCCAATGACAGGGCTTCAAGATAGATAAAAACAAACACAAATAACATTTAAAAGTGAGATAGACGGCTCCACAATAATAATAGGAGACTTGGACACACCACTTTTGGTGAAGGACAGAATATCCAGAAAGAACCTCAGTAAAGACACAGAAGATCTAAATGCCACAATCACCCAACTGACCTCATAGGTATATACAGAACACTCTACCCAACAGCATCCAAGTATATTTTTTTTTCCAACACACATGGAACATTCTCTAGAATAGACTACATATTAGGCCATAAAGCAAGCCTTATCAGAATCTAAAACATCGAAATATTACAAAGCATCTTCTCTGACCATAAGGCCATAAAAGTAGAAATCAATAAGGGAAAAAGCAGGGAAGGGAAATCAAACACTTGGAAACTGAACAATACCCTGCTCAAAATGACTGGGTTATAAAAGAAATTATGGACGGAATAAAGAAATTCATAGAATTCAATGAGAATGAAAACACTTCCTATCAGAACATTTGGGAAACAGCTAAAGCAGTGCTTAGAGGTCAATTTATAGCAATAAATGCACACATCCAAAAACAAGAAAGGGCCAAAATCAAAGAATAATACATACAACTTGAACAAATAGAAAGAAAGCAAAAAAAAAAAAAAAAAACCCTCAGGCACCAGAAAAAAGCAAATAATGAAAATTAGAGCAGAATTAAATGAAAAAGAGAACAGAAAAACAGTTGAGAGAGTTAACAAGACAAAGAGCTGGTTCTCTGAAAAAATTAACAAAATTGATAAACCACTGGCCAAACTGACAAAAGAAACCAGGAGAGGAAGAAAATAACCCAAATAAGAAATGAGATGGGCAATATCACAACAGACTCAACTGAAATTAAAAGAATCATATCAGATTACTACAAAAAATTATACTGTAACAAATTTGAAAACCTAGAAGAAATGGATGAATTTCTAGAAACACACTACCTACCAAAACTAACACAAACAGAGGAAGAACAACTAAATAAACCCATAAAAAAGAAGAGATTGAAAAGGTAATTTAAAAACTCCAAACAAAAGAAAAAAAGACCTGGCCCAGGCAGCTTGAGTGAAGAGTTCTACCAGACTTCCCTAAAACAGTTAACTCCACTACTACTAAAGGTATTTCAGAGCATAGAAAAGGACAGAATACTACCAAACTCATTCTATGAAACCAGCATAACCCTGATGCCAAAAACAGATAAAGATACCACAAAAAAAGAAAATTACAGGCCTATATCCCTCATGAACTGAGATGTAAAAATCCTCAACAAAATTCTAGCGAATAGAATTCAACAACATATCAAAAAAATAATTCACCATGACCAAGTGGGATTCATACCAGGTATGCAGGGATGGTTCAACATTAGAAAAACAATTAATGTAATCCATAAATAAAGCAAAAGACAAGAACCACATGATCTTATCAATTGATGCAGAAAAGTCTATTGACAAAGTCCAACACCCATTCATGATAAAAACTCTTAGCAAAATAGGAATAGAAGGAAAACTCCTCCAACATAACAAAAAGCATTTAGAAAGCCAACAGCCAACATCATGCTAAGTGGAGAGAGTCTGAAAGCATTCCCCTTGGGAAAGGGAACCAGACAAGGATGCCCTTTATCACCACTCTTATTCAACATTGGGCTGGAGGTCCTAACCAGAACTAATAGGTTAGACGAAGAAATAAAGGTCATCCAGATTGGTAAGGAAGAAGTCAAAGTATCTCTATTTGCAGATGACATGATTGTATACACAGAAAACCCTAAAGAATCCTCAAGAAAAACTGCTGGAATTAATAGAAGAGTTCAGCAGGGTATCAGGATACAAGATAAACATACAAAAATCAGTTGCATTCCTCTACACCAACAAAGAGAACACTGAAGAGGAAATCACCAAATCAATGCCATTTACAGTAGCTCCCAAGAAGATAAAATACTTAGGAATAAATCTAACCAGAGATGTAAAAGACCTATACGAAGAAAACCATAAGACTGCAAGAAACCTAAAGAGACCTATATAAGTGGAAAAACATTGATAGGAAGACTCAACATTGTAAAATATGTCTATTCTACCAAAAGTGATCTATAGATACAATGCAATTCCAGTCCAAATTCCAATGGCATTTTTTAATGAGATGGAGAAACAAATCACCAACTTCATATGGAAAGGGAAGAGGGCCTGGAAAAGTAAAGCATTACTGAAGAAGAAGAACAAAGTGGGAGGCCTTGCGCTACCTGATTTTAGAACCTATTATACTACCACAGTAGTCAAAACAGCCTGGGACTGTTACAACAACAGATACATAGACCAATGGAACAGAGTTGACAATCCAGACATAAATTCATCCATCTGTGAACAGCTGATATTTGGCAAAGGCTCAAAGTCAGTTAAACGGGGAAAAGACAGCCTCTTTAACAAATGGTGCTGGCATAACTGGATATCCATCTGCAAAAAAATGAAACAAGATCCATACCTCAAAACTATGCACAAAAACTAACTCAAAATGGATCAAAGACCTAAATATAAAACCGAAAATGATAAAGATCATGGAAGAAAAAATAGGGACAACGCCAGGAGCCCTAATACATGGCATAAACAGTATACAAAACAATACTAACAATGCACTAATACCAGAAGAGAAACTAGATAACTGGGAGCTCCCAGTTATTAAAATTAAACACCTCATCAAAAGAGTAAAAAGATTACCTACAGACAGGGAAAAAGTTTTTAGCTATGACATTTCAGATCAATGTCTAATCTCTGAAATTTACAATGATACTGCAAAACCTCAGCAACAAAAAGACAAATAACCCAATTGAAAAATGGGCAAAGAATATGAACAGGCACTTCACTAAAGAAGATACTCAGGTAGCTAACAGACACATGAGGAAATGCTCATGGTCATTAGCCATCAGAGAAATGCAAATCAAAACTACAATGAGATTCCATCTCACGCCAACAAGGCTGGCATTAATCCAAAAAACACAAAAATAATAAAAGTTGGAGAGGTTGTGGAGAGACTGGAACACATATACACTGCTCTTGGGAATGTAAAATGGTACAACAGCTTTGGAAATTGATTTGGTGATTCCTTAAAATGCTAGAAATAGAACTACCATATGATCCAGCAATCCCACTCCTTGGAATATATCCTAGAGAAATAAGACCCTTTAGATGAACAGATATATGCACACCTATGTTCACTGCAGCACTGTTTACAATAACAAAAAGATGGAAGCAACCAAGATACCCAGCAAGGGAAGAATGGATAAATAAATTATGGTATATTAACACAGTGGAATGCTATGCATCGATAAAGAACAATGATGAATTTGTGAAATATTTCATAACATGGAAGAATCTGGAAGGCATTATGCTTAGTGAAATGAGTCAGTTGCAAAAGGATAAATATTGTATGTGACTACGATTTTAAGAACTCAAGAAATACTTTAAACAGAGAAAAAATATTCTTTAATGGTTATGAGAGTGAGGAAGGAGGGAGGGAGAGGAGTATTCACTAATTAGACAGTAGACAAGAACTATTTTAGGTGAAGGGAAAGACAACACCCAATACAGGAAAGGTCAGCACAACTGGACTGAACCAAAAGTGAAGTTTCCTAAATAAACTGAAGGCTCCGAAGACCAGAGTAGCAGGGCAGGGGTTTGGGAACCACAGCTTCAGGGGACATCTAGGTCAACTGGCACAATAAAATCTATTAAGAAAACATTCTGCATCACACTTTGGAGGGTGGCTTCTGGGGTCTTAAACGCTAGCAAGCAGACATCTAAAATGCATCAATTGATCTCAAACCACTTGAAGCAAAGGAGAATGAAGAACACCAAAGAGACAAGGTAATTATGAGCCCAAAAGACAGAAAAGGCCACATAAATCGGAGACTATTATCAACCTGAGACCAGAAGAACTAGATGGTGCCCTCCTACAACCAATGACTGCCATGACAAGGAACACAATAGAGAATCCCTGATGGAGCAGGACAGCAGTGGGATGCAGACTTCAAATTCTTGTGAAAAGACCAGTCTTAATGGTCTGACTGAGACTAGGACTCCTGAAGTTATGATCCCCAGACCTTCTGTTAGCCCAAGACTGGAACCATTCCCAAAGCCAACTCTTCAGACAGGGACAGGACTGAACTATAAGATAGAAAATGTTACTGATGAGGAGTGAGTTTCTTGGCTCAAGTAGGCACATGAGACTATGTCAGCAGCTCTTGTCTGGAGGGAAGATGAGAAGGCAGAGGGGGACAGAAGCTGGCTGAATGGACATGGGAATACAGGGTGGAGAGAAGGAGTGTGCTGTCTCATTAGGGGGAGAGCAACTAGGAGTATACACCAAGGCGTATATAAATTTTTGTATGAGAGACTGACTTGATTTTAAACTTTCACTTAAAGCACAATAAAAATTTAAATTTTTCAAAAAAAAAGAATTGATGGTTCAGAAATAAACCCACACATCTATGGTTAACTGATTTTTGACAAGGGTGCTGAGTCCATTCTATGGGAAAGGACTGTCTCTTCAATAAATGGTGTTGGTAAAACTGGATTTCCACATGCTGTAAAATGAAACAGGATCCATGCCACACACCATACACTAAAAAAAAATTTCCAAATGAATTATGGACCTAAATGTGCAAACTAAAATCATAAAATTCTTAGAAGAAAATGCAGGTTCGATGCTGTCAGGCCAAGCTTTTAACAATGAATTATCTAATATAATAACAAAAGCATAAACAGCAAAATAAAGACAATATAAATAAACCTCATAAAAATAAAAACTTTATTTCCTAAAAAAAACTTTACTAAAAAGGTGAAAAGACCAGCTACCAACTGGCAGAATATCTTTAGAAACCATATGTCCAATAAGAATCTAATAAGTAAAATATATATAAAAAACTTTGACAACATAGCAACAAGAAGACAAATATCCCAATCATAATACAAGCAAGGGTTTGAATAGACATTTCATGAAAGAGGACATTCAAATGACCATCAAACACATGCAAAGAGGCTCCGCATCATTAGTCATCAGACAGATGCAAATCGAAACCACAATGAGATACAATTTCACTCCCACTAGGATGACTAAGCTAAAAAAAAAATACAAAATAACAAATGTTGGTGAGGATGCTGGGAAATTAGAATCCTTGTCTGTTGCTGGTGGGAATGCAAAATGGCATATCCATTGTGGAAAACAGTGTGTCAGGTAGTAAAAAAAAAAAAACTAAAAATAGAACTGCCGTATAATCCAGCAATTTCACTCCTAGGTATATACACAAAAGACTTGAAGGCAGACCCAAAGACTTGTACAAAATGTTCATTGCAGCACTATTCACAATAGCCAAAAGGGGGAAACAACCTAAATGCCCGTCACCAGATGAATGTATAACCAAAATGTGGTACATACATAAAATGGAATACTACTTAGCCAGTAGAAGAAATGAAGTCTTGATACATGCTACAATATGGATGGAGCTTGAAGACATTATGCTTAGTGAAATCAGTCAATCACAAAAGGACAAATATTGTATGACCTCACCTATATAAAAAGACAAGAAAAGACAAATGTACACAGAACATTTGCATTAGTGGTTACCAGCAGAAGGAAGGAAGAGGAAAAAGAAGTTTAACAGTGATGGAAAAATCACATTGATTTAGGGTAGAGTACCACAGCCACTTGTCGTAATTGATGTCTACAACTTGCACACCTGTAAAAAGTTGAATTGGTAAAAGTTGTGTGATAGGTATATTTACAACAACAACAAAAAAATGAGTAGCTATTGAGACTGCTTATGTACAACAAAAAAAACAGGCTTTGGTTCCTTGGTTTAGAGGTTCAGGGTTGTGGTTTCATGAGACATGCCAGTTAATAAGCCTAATAACGTGTTTAGTGCCTCTGACCTACCTTCTAGTTCATTGCATCATGCCTAGGGGTCTTAAAGTCTTTCAACCTGCCATCCAAGGCATGACAATTGTTCTCTATTTGCCCGGAGCAACAGAGGAAGAAGAGTCAGGAATAGAAGGGCGATACGGATTATGTGGCTAATTGCCTCCATGAACAACTCCCTCCTTTGCCATGAGACCAGAAGAACTGGATGGTGCCCGGCTACCATTACCGAACATTTTGATCAAAGATTCTATAGAAGAATTCTGATCAAAATGAGAAATGCAGAGCAGAATTTCAAATTCTCATAGACTCTAGACTTTCTGGAGCCATAGGGAACGGAGAAACCCCTGAAACTATTGCCCTGACATAACCTTTAAAACTTAAACCAAAAATATCCACTGAAGCCTTTTTAAAACCAAGCAATAATTTAGCTCAACTAGTAAAAAAAAAAAAAAAAGAAAAAGTCTACCTTGAGTATATCGGTCTTTTAAGAATTGTCTATACGGGGTCGCCTCATAAGCATGTGAAAGCTGGACAATGAAAAAGGAATACTGAAGAATTGATGCATTTGAAATATGGTTTTGGTGAAGAACATTTTATACACCATGGACTGCCAGAAGAACAAACAAATCTGTCTTGAAAGAAGTACAGCCTGAAAGCTCCTTAGAGGCAAGGATGGTGAGACTTCATCTCATGTAATTTGGACATGTTATCAGATTTTTATCAGAAGGGCTGAGTCACTGGAGAAGAACATCATGCTTGGTAAAGTAGAGGGTCAGTGAAAAAGAGAAAGACCCTTAATTAGATGGATTAACACAGTGGCTGCAATAATGAGTTTACACTTATTGTGAGGATCGCACAAGACCAGGAAGTGTTCTGTTCTGTTGTATACAGTATTACTATGAGTCGCAACATACTCAACGGCACGTAACAACAAAAACATGATTTCAAAGTGACAACACCAAATTGAAAGATGACATAGAAACCTTAGGTGGCAGCGAGCTAACATTAGTGGGGAAGGAACAACTCAGCAAAGGAGGGTCAGAATGGTTGCCCAACTCCAATAATGCTATCAATGTAACTGAATTGTACATGTAGGAAAAATTGAACTGGTGTGTGTTTTGCTGTGTGTGTTTGACAACAGCAAAAGAAAGAAAAAAAAAGCAAATATGGTTTTTGCAGAGTCCACTGTTTCCTTGGCATTCACCATTCTTCCAAGGAAAGTAAGTTTTGAATAAAAGGCAAAAAAAGAATGCACAAGTATGGGCAGTCACACTTAATTGGGGCTATTTCTTCATTCCTTCAAACAAGAGGCCCAGTAGAGGGGTAGAGCCACAGGTGAAGAAACCTTGTCTACATGACTCTCTTCACTGAAATCCAACATTACCTGGGCCAGTTGGCACATAAGAGGTGAGGGACAGTCAGAATACCTAGAAGAAAAAACTTAAATTCCTTTACTTCTCTACATGCATACTGTCTTTGAGGTGTGGAATGATATTGCCAAAAGCCGTTTGGCCTTTGTTCTTCATTCTTTCCAGTCTTACAAACAGCTGAGGCTAATGAATGGGAGCTGACCAGATAAAAAGGGACCACTTGGGGAGCCTATTGCTGACTAAGCCTCAGGAGGCATGGTAGAATCTCTTCATGCCTTCATGTGGGGAGGCTAATAAAAGTCCTAAGCCCTAAGGTTCAGTTGGAGATTCCTGGTTGAAGACCATGCACAGAAGAGGGTAGTGCCATCCCTCTTCAGAAACAGAAGCTCTGCACTGTGACACCTTCCTGGCCTTTTGCTATGTTTCTCTTTGTATGTCTTGTTTGTATCCTTTTTAGTAGTAATAAATCTATGGTAAATATGGTGAAATCTGTGATTCATTCCAGCAAATTAAGAAACCCACAGGGGCAGTGAGAGAGCCAAGAGGGGCTGCTATCTGCCTATATGACATTCTGAAACAAAGTGTCCTTCTAATGTGACCTCTGACCTAGCTCTGGGTTGCTAGTGTTCAAAGTTGAAGTCCCTCTAACGTGTGACCTCTGATCCAGCTCTGGTTGGCTGGGACTGAAAAACAGAATGCACTGGGAGTGACTGGCATCTGGGATAGAGAAATGGGAAAGTGAGGACCATATCCATTTCCATACTCTGGGAACTGGGTTCATGCTTATCTTTAGCATGCAGGTAGTCTTGAAGGTGGGATTTACTAGCCATGTCCATTCTTTAGTGCACTGCCAAATTTCTTGAACTGGGATTTTTTACTTTGAAAATATCAAGAATTAAGGACAATATAGCATTATCAGGGTAGCCTAGACCAAACGATAAAATGATGCAAGATAGTCTGGTAAACATATTTGCTCCAACTATCTTATTCTGTCATGTCCTACCTTTGTATCCTCATCAACATTCCATCTCCACTTCATCCCAATATCTAATCTCGTGTCCATTCCCAAAATTCTACAGTCGTTTAAAACTACCAAGAGCTTGATAGATGACCAAGATCTTGTAAAGTGTTTCTTATGATGAGACCAGTGCTTGCTACTTTTACTTTCATGGAAATTAAGCTCTTGTGCTCTCAAATAGTGAAACACCCAAACAGAGGAAACAATGGGTTAAGAGGTGTATGTAAAGAAGTAGGCAGTTGCTAATCACAAATGCAAGACAATATGGCATCATATACATTCTCTGAAAACCCAAAAGAGGACTGAGTGGAGGTATAATATCATTTCTGACTGAAAGAAATGCCTCTAAAAGCTCCCGTTCTTCCTTCTCAAAGTTCTCGGGTTTCTCCAGTGAATATGGTCACACAGATTCAGAAGCTGCTTCACAGTGTGCTTCTTGCTATACCCTCACCTTACACATTCCTCTAGAAGGGTAGAGGGGCATGCTGAGTTCCTATCCTGAGAATCAATACAACGTAGTATGAAACATGTAGTTACTGAGTCCCTCCTTACTCACCTCTTGGGTTATAAAGCCTGCAAAGAGAAACCACAATCAGCTTCTAACCTGAGCAAACTTCCTGAGAAGATGCTGCCATTCATTACTTTGTTGGCTTTTCCTCTGCCTCCAGGGCTTACATAGGTAAGTGGCTGTCCCCACCTAAGAGGTCTGGCTTACTCCAACAGTGACCTTTCCACAGACCTTCAATCAGCCTATCTCTATGATGCATCCTGGACCCAGTTTTTCCCCAGGAATTTGCTGAACTCTACGGCTGTATATACAATGAACAGAAATGACGGGGGAAAAAAATGCTCCCAAGAAACCTGCTGGGTTATTTCACTTCCATGGGCTGCACCTGTTATCTGGAAAGTGATTTATTATTAGGAAGGTCAAAGGTCCATCCTAATAATAAAAGCTCAAGTTAGTTTTTCATACAAAAGTTTATACACACATTGTTATATGACTCTAGCTGCTATCCCTATAATGTGACCGCACATTTCTCCTTTCCACCCCAGATTTCCTGTATCCATTCAACCAGCTCTATCCCTTTCTGCCTTCTCATCTCACTTCCAGACAGGAGCTGCCAACTTAGTCTCATGTATCTAGTTAACCTAAGAAGCACACTGTTCACGCGTATCATTTTATGTCTTATAGTTCGGTCTATCTTTTGTCTAAAAAGTTGGCTTCAGGAGAGGTAGGACAAAGATGATGGAGTGGTCAGATGCTTCCAGTGGTCCCTCTTACAACAAAGATCCAAAAAAACAAGTGAATTGATTATATATATGACAAGGTGGAAACCCTGATCATCAAAGGCAAAGTTAAGAAATCAGACTGAGTGACAGGAGAAGGGAGAGATGGTGCAGAAGCAGCGAAAAGTTGTCAAGTCAGCAGGAGCACCTTGGCCCAATCCCCTGGTGCACCTGTGGTGGAACTAGTGGTAGTGTTCGGAGACACAGCCGCTTCAGCAAAAGAAGACAAGCAAGGTGGCGCAGCCCCAACACCCTGGTGCAACCGCAGCAGGACTGAGCCAGCACGCAGAATCTATGCACACCTCCAGAATCTGAGATAAAACAGTGCTCTTGGCACGAAATATGTGATTTTGTCTAATTTACCACATGGATCTAATAGCTCCTCCTTTTGAAAGAACTCTCTCCCATCTATCTGATCCCTCCTCCCTCTGCCCCAGCCAGCTTCAGTAACAGCCGATTTCCCTGGTCCTGAGATAGGTCCTGCTGCACTCCCTGAGCCATTCTCCCAGAGTTGGAGAAGGAACAAATTAACAAATGGGGAAAAATACTCTAACAACTCCCCTAATCTGGAAAATCAGAGCAGAAGTCACTCCTGTCCAAGCACAAGTGGTCCACAGACTTTATCTTTCACCACTGCATGGATCCAGGTGCCCCATTACAGCAAATGGGATCTGGCTATTATATTGCAAGGGCAAATCTGTTTGAGGTCTGACTGTAACTGTTTCAGCTGTGTGGTGGAGAGGTGTGTTTTTCATGTTTGGCACCACTCTGCCTATTAAACAGGGCCCTCACCTACCCACAGCAGGGGCCTGAGGACTAGTGGCTCCACCCATGCCGCCAAGCCACCCGCAACAGGGGTCCAAGGATAAGTGATGCCTTCCAGTCCTTACAGTTAAAAGCATTGGATGCCTATGGTACAGCTGCACAGCCCACCCACCATAGCACTCGAGAGAACAGGGACTCACCTTCCTCACAGACACTCGGGGAAAGGTTGTCAGCCCCCTGCCTTCCTCAGAGTGTGACCCCTGTCACAACCAGAAACCTGTGCATACACTAATCACCACTGCTCCTCTAAGATCATAAGTGAGAGCCTGCACCACACACTAGGTGGCAGGCTACCTGAGCACCTGAGCTAAATCTATACAAGAATAGTGAATGGACTCTTAGGCTCATGTACCTGGTAACAGCTCTAGCCATCTGGTGACAGGACATTAGTTCTTCAAAGCCTCCAATAATCAAGTTAACTCACTCTAGTAGCTTATTTGGCTATATTAAAACAAAACAAAGCAAGAAGCTAGGACACAGTAAGCAAACATGAAATAAATTAATACAATAACTTATAGATGGCTCAGAGACAACACTTGATATCAAATCACATAAAGAAACAGACCATGATTGCTTCAAGAAACCTCAAAACAAAGAATCAAGGAATCTTCTGGATGAAGATGTATTTCTGGAATTATCAGATATAGAATACAAAAGATTAATATACAGAACTCTTCAAGACATCAGGAATGAGATCAGGCAAAACACAGAACAAGCCAAAGAACACACAGAGAAAGCAGTCAAGGAAATTAAGATTATTCAAGAACATAATGAAAAATTTAATAGACTGCAAGACTCTGTGGAGAGAGAGCAATCAGTAATTCAGAAGATTAACAACAAAATTACAGAATTAGAAACTCAGTAGAAAGTCAGAAGAGCAGAATTGAGGAGCTAGAAGTGATAATTAGCGAGACTGAAGATAAAAGATTTGGCAACAATACATTAAAAGAAAAATCAGATAAAAGAATTTTTAAAAAATGAAGAAACCCTAAGAATCATGCGGGCCTTTATCAAGATAAATGACCTATGAGTGACTGGAGTACCAGAACAGGAAGGGATAACAACATACAGAGAGAATTGTTGAAGATTTGTAGGCAGAAAATTTCCCTGACATCATGAAAGATGAGAAGATATCTATCCAAGATGCTCATCAAACCTTATACAAGGTAGATCCCAAAAGAAAGTCACCAAGACATATTATAATCAAACTTGCCAAAACCAAAGATAAAGAGAAAATTTTTAGAGTGGCTAGGGATAAACGAAAAGTCACCTACAAAGGAGAGTCGATAAGAATAAACTCAGACTACTTGGCAGAAACCACGCAGGCAAGAAAGCAATGGGATGACATATATAAAAGATTGAAGGAAAAAAATTGCCAGCCAAGAATCATATATCCAGCAAAGCTGTGTCAAATACGAAGGCAAAATTAAGACATTTCAAGACAAACAGAAGTTTAGGGAATTTGCAAAAACCAGACCAAAACTACAAGACATACTAAAGGGAGTTCTCTGGTTAGAAAATCAATAATATCAGCTATCAACCCAACACTAGAACACAGGACAGAGCAACCAGATATCAACCCAGATACGGAAATCACAAAAATAAATCAAGATTTAAAAAAAGATAAAAACAAGGAAATAGCAATGTCATTATGTAAAAGATGACAACATTAAATCAATAAAGAGGAATCAAATAAAGTAGTCATAGATCTTTCACGTGGAGACGAAATCAAGGCGATATAGGGAGGTAAAAGTTAGGTTTAAACTTAGAAAAATAGAGGTAAATATTAAGGTAACTACGAAGGAGACTAACAATCCTACACATCAAAACAAAATACAGGAAAAACATAAAGACTCAGCAAAAACAAAATTAACAACAATGAAAAAGAGGAACAAGCAATTAACAAAGAAAAACTACACAGCACAAAAAATAAGTGGAAAGAAGAAACTGTCAACAACACAAAAATGACACCAAAATGACAGTACTAAACTCATATCTACCTATAATCAAGCTGAATGAACATGGACATAAATGCACCAATGAAGAGACAGAGAGTTGCAGAATGGATTGAAAAAAAACACAATCTGTCAATATGTTGCTTAAAAGAGACACACCTTAGATTTAAGGACACAAACTGAAACTCAAAGGATGGAGAAAAATATATCAAGCAAACAACAAGCAAAAAGAGAAGGAGTGGCAATACTAATTTCTGACAAAACAATATTAAATGATTAGAGACAATATACCAGGAGGATATTACCATATTAAATATTTATGCACCCAACAACACGGATTCAAGATATATAAAACAAACTCTAACAACATTGAAAAGTGAGATAGACAGCTCCACAATAATAGTAGGAGACTTCAACACACCACTTTCGCTGAAGGACAGAACATCCAGAAAGAACCTCAATAAAGACATGGATGACCTAAATGCCACATTCACCCAACCTGACCTCACATAAATATACAGAACACTCTACCCAACAGGATCCAAGCATACTTTCTTTTCCAACACACACGGAACATTCTTTAGAACAGCCCAAGTATTAGGCCATAAACCAAGCCTTAACAGAATCTACAACATTGAAATATTACAAAGCATCTTCTCTGACCATAAAGCCATAAAACTAGAAATCAATAACAGAAAAAACAGGAAAAAAAATCAAACACATGGAAACTGAACAACACTTTGCTCAAAAACAATTGGATTACAGAAGAAATTAAGGACGGAATAAAGAAATTCATAGAATTCAATGAGAATGAAAACAATTCCTATCAGAACCTTTGGGACCCAGCTAAAGCAGTGCTTAGAGGTCAATTTATAGCAATAAATGCACACATCCAAAAAGAAGAAAGGGCCAAAATCAAAGAATTATACGTACAACTTGAACAAATAGAAAGAGAGCAACAAAAGAAACCCTCAGGCACTCGAAGAAAGCAAATAATAAAAATTGGAGCAGAGTTAAATGAAATAGAGAACAGAAAAACAATTGAAAGACTTAAGAAGACCAAAAGGTGGTCCTTTGAAAAAACTAACAAAATTGATAAACCATTGGCCAGACTGACAAAAAAAACAGGAGACGAAGCAAATAACCCAAATAAGAAAAGAGATGGGCAATATCACAATGAACCCAACTGAAATTAAAAGAATCATAACAGAATACTATGAAAAATTGTACTGCAACAAATTTGAAAACATAGAGGAAATAGACAAATTTCTAGAAACACATAACCTACCTAAACTAACACACACAGAGGTAGAACAACTAAATAAACCCATAAGAAAAGAAGAGATTGAAAAAGTCATTTAAAAACTCCCAAAAGAAAAAAAACCCTGGCCCGGACAGTTTCACTGGAGAGTCCTACCAAATTTTAGAGAGGAGTTAACACCACTACCAAAAAGGTATTTCAGGGCATAGAAAAGGATAGAATACTCCCAAACTCATTCTATGAAGCCAGCATAACCCTGATACCAAAACCAGGCAAAGACTCCACACAAAAAAGAAAATTACAGACCTATGTCCCTCATGAACTTAGACACAAAAATCCTCAACCAAATTCTAGCCAATAGAATTCAACAACATATCAAAAAAATAATTCACCATGACCAAGCAGGATTCATAGAAAAACAATCAGTATAATCCATCACATAAATAAAAGACAAGAACCACATGATCTTATCAATTGATGCAGAAAAGTCTATTGACAAAGTCCAGCACACATTCATGATAAAAACTCTCAGCAAAATAGGAATACAAGGGAAATTCCTAAACATTATAAATGGCATTTATACAAAGCCAACAGCCAATATCATCCTAAATGGAGAGAGACTGAAAGCATTCGCCTTGAGAACGGAAACCAGGCAAGGATGCCCTTTATCACCACTCTTATTCAACATTATGTTGGAGGTCCTAGCCAGAGCAATTAGGCTAGATAAAGAAATAATGAGCATCCACATTGGCAAGGAAGAAGTAAAAGTACCTCTATTTGTAGATGACATGATCTTATACACAGAAAACCCTAAAGAATCCTCAAGAAAACTACTGAAACTAACAGAAGAGGTCGGCAGAGTATCAGGATACAAGATAAACATTAAAAAAATCAGTTGGATTCCTCCACACCAACAAAGAGAACTTTCAAGAGGAAATCACCAAATCAATACTACTTATAATAGCCCCCAAGAAGATAAAATACTTCGGAATAAATCTAACCAGAGATGTAAAAGACCTATACAAAGAAAACTACAAGATACTACTGCAAGAAACCAAAAGAGACCTTCATGAGTGAAAAACATACATTGCTCCTGGATAGGAAGACTTGACATTGTAAAAATGTCTATTCTACCCAAAGTGATCTATAGATACAAAGCAATCCTGATCCAAACACTCGTGACATTTTTTAATGAGATGGAGAAAAAAATCACCAACTTCATACAGAAGGGACAGAGGCTCTGGATAAATAAAGCATTACTGGAGAAGAAGAACAAAGTGGTAGACCTCACATTACCTGATTTTAGAACATATTATACCACCACAGTGGTCAAAACAGCCTGGAACTGATACAACAACAGATACATAGACTGAAGGAACAGAATTGAGAATCCAGACTCAAATCCATCCGCATACAAACAGCTGATATTTGACAAAGGCCCTAAGTCTGTTAAATGGGGAAAAGACAGTCTCTTTAACAAATAGTGCTGACGTAACTGGGTATCCATCACCAAAAAAATGAAACAAGACCCATACCTAACACCATGCACAAAAACTAACTTAAAATGGATCAAAGACCTAAATATAAAATATAAAATGATAAAGGTCATGCAAGAAAAAATAGGGACAACTCTAGGAGCCCTAATACATGGCATAACCGTATACAAAACATTACCAACAATGTACAAACACCAGAAGAGAAATTAGGTAAGTGGGAGCTCCTAAAAATCAAACACCCATGCTCATCCAAAGACTTCACCAAAAGAGTAAAGATTATGTGCAGATTGGGGGAAAGTTTTTAGCTACGACATTTCCAATCAGTGTCTGATCTCTAAAATCTACATGATTCTGCAAAAACTCAACAGCAAAAAGACAAATAACCCAATTAAAAAATGGGCAAACAATATGATCAGGCATATTGCCAAAGAAGACATTCAGGCGGCTAAGAGATACATGAGGAAATGCTCACAATCATTAGCTATGGAGAAATGCAAATCAAAACTACAATGTTTTACCACCTCAACCCAACAAGGCTGGCATTAATCCAAAAAACACAAAATAATAAATGTTGGAGAGGTTTTGGAGAGACTGGAACTCTCTTACACTGCTGGTGGGAATGTAAAATGGAAATCAATTTGGCATTCCTTGAAAGGTTAGAAATAGAAGTACCCTACTATCCAGCAATCCCACTCCTTGGAATATATCCTAGAGAAATAAGAGCCTTTAGACGAACAGATATATCCACGTCCATGTTCATTGCAGCTCTGTTCACAATAGTAAAGAGATGGAAACAACCTAGGTGTCCATCAAGGGACAAATAGATAAACAAATTATGGTACATTCACACAACGGAATACTATGCAACAATTAAGAATAACAATGAATCTGCAAAGCATCTCATAACATGGAGGGATCTGGAAGGCATTATGCTGAGTGAAATTATTCAGTTGCAAAAGGACAAATATTGTATGAGACCACTATTATAAGAATCCGAGAAAAGGTTTAAACACAGAAGAAAACATTCTTTGATGGTTACTAGGGTGAGGAGGACGGGAGAGGAGTAGGTACTAACTAGATAAAAATCAAAAAACCAAACCCATTGCAGTCAAGTCGATTCTGACTCATAGCGACCCTATAGGAACAGAATAGAACTGCCCCAGAGAGTTTCCAAGGAGCGCCTGGTGGATTCCCACTGCCAACCTTCTGGTTAGCAACCGTAGAACTTAACTACTATGCCACCAGGGTTTCCACTAACTAGGTAGTAGACAAGAATTATCTTCAGTGAAGGGAAGAGTAGCACACATACAGGGGATGTCAGCACCACTGGACTAAACAAAAAGCTAAGAAGTTTCCCGAACACAACCAAACACTTCAAGGGATAGTGTAGCAGGGGCGGGGTCTGGAGACCATGGTTTCAGGGACATCTAGGTAAATTGGAAACCCTGGTGGCCTAGTGGTTAAGTGCTATGGCTACTAACCAAAAGGTCAGCGGTTCAACTCCGCCAGGTGCTCGAAACTCTATAGGGCAGTTCTACTCTGTTCTGTAGGGTCATTATGAGTTGGAATTGACTCTACGGCAGTGCATTGGCTTGGTTTTGGTTCTAAGTCAATTGGCCTAACAAAACTCATTAAGAAAATGTTCTGCATCCCACTCTGGTGAGTGGTGTCTGAGGTCTTAAAAGCTAGAGAGTGGCCATCTAAGATGCATCAACTGTTCCCAACCCACCTGAAACAAAGGAGAATGAAGAACACCAAAGACAAAAGGAAAATACTAGCCTGGGAGACGTAAGGGGCCTCATAAACCAGAGACTCCATCAGCCTGAGACCAGAAGAACTAGATGGTGTCTGGCTACCACCAATGACTGCCCTGACAGGGAACACAAGAGTCCCTGACAGAGCAGGAGATAAGTGGGGTGCAGAAAACAAATTCTAGTAAAAAGACCAGTCCTAATGCTCGGACTGAGACTGGAAGAACCCCAGAAGACATGGCCCCTGAACTTTGTTAATCCAGAACTAAAACCATTCCTGAAGCCAATTCTTTCTTTTTTTTTTTTAATTTATTGTGCTTTAGGTGAAAGTTTACAAATCAAGTCAGTCTCTTATACAAAAAGTTATACACACCTTGCTGTGTACTCCTAGCTGTTCTCTTAATAAGACAGCAATTCCTTCTCTCCACCCTGTATTCCCCATGTCCATTCAGCCAGCTCCTGTCCTCCTCTTCCTTCTCATCTCGCCACCAGACAGGAATTGCCCACATAGTCTCAAGTGTCTACTTGAGCCAAGAAGCTCATTCCTCGCCAGTATCATTGTCTATCTTATAGTCCAGGCCAATCCCTGTCTGTAGGGTTGGCTTAGGGAATGGTTCTAATCTTGGGCTGACAAAGGGTCCGGGGACCATGACCATCAGGGTCCCTCTGGTCTCAGTCAGACATTAAGCCTTGTCCATGACCATCAGGGTCCCTCTGGTCTCAGTCAGACATTAAGCCTGGTCTTTCTAAGAGAATTTGAGATCTGCATCCCACTGTTTTCCTGCTCCATTAGGGATTCTCTGTTGTGTTCCCTGACAGGGCAGGGATCAGTGGTAGCTGGGCACCATCTAGTTCTTCTAGCCTCAGACTGATGAAGTCTCTGGTTTATGTGGCCTTTTCTGTCTCTTGGACTCATCTTTACCATATGTCTTTGGTGTTCTTTCTCCCTTGCTCCAGGTAGGTTTAGACAAATTTATGCATCTTAGTTGGCCGCTTGATAGTGTTTCAGACCCCAGACACCTCTCACCAAAGTGGGATGCAGAACCTTTTCTTAATACTTTTTGTTATGTCAATTGACTTAGATATTCCCTGAAACCATTGTCCCCAGACCCTCATCCCTGCTACTCTGGCCTCCGAAGCATTTGGTTGTATTCAGTAAACTTCTTTGCTTTTGGTTTAGTTCAGTTGTACTGACTGTCCCCGTGTTGCGTGTTGCCCTTCCCTTCACCTAAGAAAATGACACTGATAAAGCAGGGTCAGCCATGGTTGGAGGCATCCTATTCTCAATTTTATGAAACCCAGGCATCTCCCTCCAGTTCATGCATTCTCCTTTATTCATGGGACAAGAAGAAGAAAGCCTGAACTGGGTTGACCTGGAGAGAGGACTCAGCCAGGGCAGAGGCTGGGGGATCCTAGAGGCCTGTACTCTGCCCTCCCCTATCATTCAGTGCCAAAATGAATGGTGACCCCTCAGCCCCTTCTTCCTCTGAACACCCAGTCCCTGAGCAGGAGAACATGGGAACTGAAGAGAAAAAAGATCTAGAGGGGATAAGACAGAGGGCTCTGCACTGGGACTCTTCCCTTCTATGTCCACAGGGTGACTCCAGGGGGCCTTGGTATGTAACAATGTGGACCATGGCATTGTCCACTTTGGATATGATAAAACCCCACAATTGGTCTTCACCAGAATCTCCAGCTTTGTTCCCTGAATCCACGGAATAATGAATGTGGTCAGGCATATCTAAGTGATTAGCCCCTGGATTCTATGGTAGGTTCCACGTCTCTATGAGAGGAGGTGTCAGACTTTTAATAAAGACCATCTCCCAGTGTAGAAGGGCTTCCTTCTGTGTCTTCCTTGAACATATACACTGGTCCACTGCTGTGCGCCAAAGAGACTCTGACTTCTACTTCTCCACTCTCTGTTCCTCTTGCTCACTCATCTTCAAACCCTCCCACACAAGACACCAACTCACAACTGTGCACTGTCCCATCATATCAACATCTGTAAGGTCAGGTTCCTCTACCTGACCCTATCAGGTTGTAGAGTGTCTTCCTCAGAAGAACACTAGAACTTGCTGCATGATGCTCTCAATGACTGCCCTTGCTTGTTTCCAAACTTATCAGAGTCCAAAAGCATAGAGGAGGAGAGAAAGGCAACTGAGCCTTCAGCCCACACAATAGGGACTTGACATGGTACCCATCAGGGCCACTTCCCTGTGAGACTCAATCTTTGTCTTCCTCTGTCCATGGCTCACTAGGGCATCTCTTCATTGGCTACTGTCCCAGCTGTGCACTGCCTGCTGGCCCCTCATCCTGTCAGAGAGGGGGCTCAGGGATGCCAGGCTGGGCCGCTCAGAACAGAGCTTAGGGAATGTGATAAGCCTGGTCCCCATACCTGTAGGTACACCTCCCACCTGTGCAGGCCTGGTTCAGCCACTCTTATCTAGCCCAGCATACCACACACTCCCGTGTGGGCTCAGCTGGCCAGATTCAGATCATTTAGTAGGGTTCAGTTTTTCAGCCTGTTCCACATGATCACACCTGGCTTCTTGGTATATTGTTTGTGTCCATGTCTGTTGTTGGTCACTGCTTCTTGTGTCCTATGGGCTTGAAGTGACACTTGTCTGTGGCAGGATTGGAATTCTCTCATTCCACCCTTAAATGAACATTTATCTACCATCTAAGTAACAGCTGTAAAGTATGGAATCAACATAGCAGAAAGCAATCTGGGATTTGTTCTTTTTCCTGGAACCAGACCAATACCTAAGGAAATCAGTGTGGGCTGACCAGACCAAGACAGCCCCCCTGAGGCCCAATATTGACTAAGTCCCACAGGCACGTTGTAATCTATCATGGCCTCTAGGTGAGGTGCATAACAGCCCTGAGCTCTGAGGCTCAGGTGGGGACCCATTGTTAGTGCCCTGCACAGGAGAAGGTAATGCATCTGTCTTTGGGACATGGAAAATATGCAATGACACCCCTCTGAGTCCTCACCCTATGCATGACTATATTTTTTTTGTTCTAATAAAGTTGTAGCTGTAAGCATAGTATATTCTGTGTTAATTCTGTGAGTCATGCCAGTCAATTAATGAACCCAAAAGAGCAGTTAGAGCCAGCAGGCACTGATGTCTGCTTGTTTGTCAGTCTGAAAGAAGGTGTCTAACTAATGAACTCTGACCCAGCTTTGGGAGACTAGAGTCAGAGAGAGAGGGCCATGTGCATAGCTGGCACCTTAAATGGAAACACAGGAACAACTCAGCCATTCCCAACAGCTTACAGGAAACTTCTCCTTCATAAAATGTGCTACAACTATCAAAACTCTAGGAAAATTGGCAAATAAATTTCAAGTGATTTCAACATTTTAGGTCACATGACTCAGAATGATTATTACAGCATCAGATTCATATTCTATCTACATTGTTTTCCTAAGTTTCCATGAACTCTTCAGAAGTATAATTGCCCACAGTGATATTACGATGCAGTGTTTAGATGCAGAGTGATTTTCCATAACATTCTGAAAATACTGAAATTTTACAGTGTTTCTTTTTAAGATGGGTGCTATTATAAGTAGCATGATTCAAATAGATAATAATTTTAGCAACAGTTATATCTGGGCAGAAAATGTGTACATCTCAAACCTGTGCCTTAAATTCTAGGCAGTATATACATAACGGAAACCCTGGTGGAATAGTGGTTAAGAGCCACGGCTGCTAACCAAGGAGTCAGTAGTTCGAATCCACCAGGTGCTCCTTGGAAACCCTATGGGGCAGTTCTACTCTGTCTTACACGGTCGGTATAAGTCAGAATTGACTCTATAGCAACAGGTTCAACTCGGTTTTGGTTATATACATAACACTCTCCTATGCAAAGCCTGACAGCCCTCAAGGACTCAGGGCCTCACCAGAACAGGGGAGCAGGAGTCTGGAAGACTTCATCTGAATCACATCTTCATTGACATCCCAGGCTCATGGGCCAGGTGGGACCAGAATGACCAAGGATAGTCACCATAAGGAGCGTCCCCATCCACATTTTCTCCCACGACCAGAAGTCATCCTAGTTGCTCGCAGCATCGTGAAGGAGGAAAGCACTCAGCAGCAAATCCCTGGGCTCAGAAGCTGCCCATGTGCTGCCTCAAAATAAAAGACATGATCCTATAGCAGTGCCCCACGTGTGCCTCTATGTTCACCAGGTCATCAGGCTTCACTCTGCTCTCTATTCCATCCCTGGATCCTCTGCTGGGAATCAGAATCTCTCAGGGGTCTAGAACAAGTCATCGAGTGCAGAGTAATAAGGACAGTGCATCCCCTGGCCTGGCACACAAACAAAACCGTAGGGTCTGAGTTTATAAGCTTTAACTGCTTCTGGGCAGCTGAGATCATAGGAATGCTCACCACATCTTTAGGACCCTTCATCTTCTCCTAGACCTAGACAGAGTAAGCTGGGCCCCATGCATCCAGGCAGGCTTGCAACTCTGGCCAATGGTAATGAAGGATACCAGACTAGTGGGAGAAGACATGCTACCCTCCAACTTAGTGAGCTGCTCCATTGAGGATGAGGCCTAGGGATGTTATTTCTAGAGAAAAAGCAATCAATATTCCCCCCACATCAACCACTCTCCTAAGGAAAGGGAATTGTGGTGAAAGGACTGAAGCAGGGGAAGATTATCCAATAAGAAGGGAAGCACAGTCTTAATTGTGCTTACTTACTAAGCTGTAGTCAACAATTTCACAATTTTTCACCTCTCCAAAAATTCAGCTTTTAGGAGGCAGGGCCAAGATGGCTGACTAGGTAGAAGCTACCTCGGATCCCCCTTGCAACAAAGACTCGGAAAAACCAGTGAATCGATCACATACACGACAATCTACGAACCCTGACCATCAAACACAGATCTAAAGAGTTGACCTGAGTGACAGAGACTGAGAGTGAGCAACCACAGGGAAGCAGCGACTGTTTTTGGAGCCTGGAGCCAGCGTCCCACTCAGAAAACCTTGGCGCCGGGCTTTGGATTGGGCGCAGGGGAGCTGAGCACGGCATTCTGAGATGGTGCAAATGCGGGATGCAGCCCTAGCCCCCAGAAGTGATCTCGGGGGAAGCCCAGCCAGTACATCCAGGCAGCACAGTGACGTGGCTGACAGGAGGAGAAGTCACCGGGAGGCAGCGACTGGTTTTGGAGCCTGCAGTGCTGCGTCCCAGCTGGGAAACCTTGGCGCTGGGCTTTGGACTGGGAGAGGAGGAACTGACCACGTCTTCTGAAACAGCACAAGCACAGGATGCAGGCCTGACCCTCAGAGGCAATCTCAACCCAGCCAGCGCACACAGGCTACACACCCCTTGGGAATCTCAGGTAAAACAGTCATCACCAAGCAAGATAAGTAACTTTGTCTATATTCCGGGGTGCTACTCTCTCCTATCTATCTGATCCCTCCCCTCCCCTTCCCAGGTGGCTTCATTAACATTGGAATTTCCTGAGCCAGAGAGTGAAGTGCTCTGCAGTTTTTTTGTTTGTTTGTTTGTTTTTTGGTCTTTTCCTAACCCATTCTCCTGGCCTGAGAGAAGCTGCTACAAAAAACCCAGGGACCAAAAATCCTTCCCTGACTTCCCAAAATTGGACTGAAAATACAGAACCAGATCCAGCCAAGCATATGAGATCCACAGTCTTGGGCTTTCATCCCTACAGGGAACAAGGTGGCTATTATAGTGCAAGGGCACTTCTAATAGGGATCTGACTGTAATTGTTTTAGCAGATTACTGGAAATACAAGTTTCCCAGGTCTGATATCTCTGCATATTAAACAGAGCCTTCACTGACCCACAACAGGGGAACTGAGGGATGAAGCTCCCCCCAGACCACCTAGCCTCCTGCCTTAGGGGTCTGAGGATGGTGACACCTACCAATCTGTAGAGGTACTTGCATTGGGGGCCTAAGGTACAGCTGCAGAGCCCACCCACCAAAATGCTCTAGGAATAGAGACACACCTAACTCACTGGCACTTGGGGGAAGCCTGTCAGCATCCTGCTACCCCTGGAGTGTGACCCCCCCGCTGCTACTAGAATCTGGTGCACACAACTATCACCACTACTCCTCTAGGTGGATAGATGACAGTCTGCACCACACGCTTGCTGACCCAAAATCAGATTCTACTCAAGAATAGTGAATGGACTCTTAGGCTTATATATCTGGTAACAGCCCAAATCAGCTGGTAATACGACATAAGTGATTCAAGGGCAACAACAATCAAGAGAGCACAATCTAGTAGCCCATCTACGTATATTGAAAGAAAACAAAACAAGATAAGACTCAGTGAGCAAATATAAAATAAATCACTACAATATCTTAGAGATGGCTCAGAGACAGCAGTCGATATCAAACCACATAAAGAAGCAGACCATGATTGCTTCTACAACTCTCCAAACTAAAGAATCAAAATCTTTCCCAAATGAAGACACAATCCTGGAATTGCCAGATGCAGAATACAAAAAACTAATTTACAGAATGCTTCAAGACATCAGGGATGACCTCATAAATGAAATAAAACAATCTACAGAAAAAGCCAAGGAACACACTGACAAAGCAGTTGAAGAAATCAAAAAGATTATTCAAGAACATAGTGGAAAAATTAATAAGCTGCAAGAATCCATAGATTCTTGCATTCAGAAATCCAAAAGATTAACTGTAAAATTACAGAATTAGACAACTCAATAGGAAGTCAGAGGAGCAGAATCGAGCAATTGGAATGCAGAGCGGGGCAGCTGGAGGGTAAGGGAATTGACACCAATATAGCTGAAAAAAAATCAGATAAAAGAATTTAAAAAAATGAAGAAACCCTAAGAATCATGTGGGACTCTATCAAGAAGAATAACTTGCATGTGATTGGAGTTCCAGAACAGGGAGGGATAAGAGAAAATACAGAGAGAATAGTTCAAGATCTTTTGGCAGAAAACTTCCCTGACATCATGAAAGACGAAAGAATATCTATCCAAGATGCTCATCGAACCCAATATAAGATTGATCCAAAAAGAAAATCACCAAGACATATTATCATCAAACTTGCCAAAACCAAAGATAAAGAGAAAATTTTAAAAGCAGCCAGGGATAAAAGAAAGGTCTCCTACAAAGGAGAAGCAATAAGTTCAGACTACTCAGCAGAAACCATGCAGTCAAGAAGGCAATGGGATGGCATATATAGAGCACTGAAGGAGAAAAACTGCCAGCCAAGTATCATATATCCAGCAAAACTCTCTCTCAAATATGAAGGGGAAATTAAAACATTTACAGATAAACACAAGCTTAGAGAATTTGCAAAAACCAAACCAAAGCTACAAGAAATACTAAAGGAAATTGTTTCATCAGAAAACCAATAATATCAGATACCAGCACAACACAAGATCACAGAATAGAACATCCTGATACCAACTCAAATAGGGAAATCACAAAAAAAAAATTAAGATTAATTTTAAAAAGAAAAAAATGGTAAAAACAGAGAATCATTGAAGTCAATATGTAAAAGATCACAATAATCAAAAAGAGGGACTAAATACAGGAGGCATAGAACTGCCATATGGAGAGGGAAACAAGGTGATATAGGACAATAAAATTTAGGTTCTTACTTAGAAAATAGGGGTAAATATTAAGGTAACCACAAAGACGTATAACAACTCCATAACTCAAAATAAAAGCCAAGAAAAACATAATGACTCAGCAAACATAAATTCAACTACTATGAAAATGAGGAACACACAATTTACAAAGAAAAACAACTCAGCACAAAAAAGTAAGTGGAAAAATGAAATTGTCCACAACACACACAAAAAGGCATCAAAATGACAGCACTGAACACCTACTTATCTACAATTACACTGAATGTAAATGGACTAAATGCACCAATAAAGAGACAGAGAGTCTCAGACTGGATAAAGAAACACGATCCGTCTATATGCTGCTTACAAGAGACACACCTTAGACTTAGAGACACAAACAAACTAAAACTCAAAGGATAGGAAAAAATATATCAAGCAAACAACAAGCAAAAAAGAGCAGGAGTAGAAATATTAATTTCTGACAAAATAGACTTTAAAGTTAAATCCACCACAAAGGATAAAGAAGGACACTACATAATGATTAAAGGGACAATTGACCAGGAAGATATAACCATATTAAATATCTATGCACCCAATGACAGGGCTGCAAGACACAAAAAACAAACTTTAACAGAACTGAAAAGTGAGATAGACACCTCCACAATTATAGTAGGAGACGTCAACACACCACTTTTGGAGATGGACAGGACTTCCAGTAAGAAGCTCAATAGAGACACGGAAGACCTAATTGCTACAATCAACCAACTTGACCTCATAGACTTATACAAAACACTCCACCCAACAGCTGCAAAGTATACTTTTTTTTCTAGTGCACATGGAACGTTCTCTAGAATAGACCACATATTAGGTCATAAAACAAAACTTTGCACAATGCAAAACATCAAAATATTACAAAGCATCTTCTCAGACCATAAGGCCATAAAAGTAGAAATCAATAACAGAAAAATCAGGGAAAAGAAATCAAATACTTCGAAACTGAACAATACCCTGCTCAAAAAAGACTGGGTTATAGAAGACATTAAGGAGGGAATAAACAAATTCATAGAATGCAATGAGAATGAAAACACTTCCTATCAAAACCTTTGGGACACAGCAAAAGCAGTGCTCAGAGGTCAATTTATATCGACAAATGCACACATACAAAAAGAAGAAAGAGCCAAAATCAGACAACTGTCCCAACAACTTGAACAAATAGAAAGCGAGCAACAAAAGAATTCATCAGGCACCAGAAGAAGACATATAATAAAAATTAGAGCTGAACTAAATGAATTAGAGAGCAGAAAAACAATTGAAAGAATTAACAAAGCCAAAAGCTGGTTCTTTGAAAAAATTAACAAAATTGATAAACCATTGGCCAGACTGACTAAAGAAATACAAGAAAGGAAACAAATAACCCAAATAAGAAACAAGATGGGCCATATCACAACAGATCCAACTGAAATTAAAAGAATCATATCAGATTATTACGAAAAATTGTACTCTAACAAATTTGCAAACCTAGAAGAAATGGATGAATTCCTAGAAAAACACTACCTACCTAAACTAACACAATCAGAAGTAGAACAACTAAATAGACCCATAACAAAAAAAGAGATTGAAAAGGTAATCAAAAAACTCCCAACAAAAAAAAAGCCCTGGCCTGGACGGCTTCACTGCAGAGTTCTACCAAACTTTCAGAGAAGAGTTAACACCACTACTACTAAGGTATTTCAAAGCATAGAAAATGATGGAATACTACCTAACTCGTTCTATGAAGCCACCATATCCCTGATACCAAAACCAGGTAAAGACACCACAAAAAAGGAAATTACAGACCTATATCCCTCATGAACATAGATGCAAAAATCCTCAACAAAATTCTAGCCAATAGAATTCAACAACATATCAAAAAAATAATTCACCATGACCAAGTGGGATTTATACCAGGTATGCAAGGTTGGTTTAATATGGGAAAAACCATTAATGTAAACCACCATATAAATAAAACAAAAGACAAAAACCACATGATCTTATCAATCGATGCAGAAAAGGCATTTGAAAAAGTCCAACACCAATTCATGATAAAAACTCTCAGCAAAATAGGAATTGACGGAAAATTCCTCAACATAATAAAGGGCATCTATACAAAGCCAACAGCCAACATCACTCTAAATGGAGAGAGCCTGAAAGCATTTCCCTTGAGAACGGGAACCAGACAAGGATGCCCTTTATCACCGCTCTTATTCAACATTGTGCTAGAGGTCCTAGCCAGAGCAATTAGGCTAGACAAAGAAATAAAGGGCATCCGGATTGGCAAGGAAGAAGTCAAAGTATCTCTGTTTGCAGATGACATGATCTTCTACACAGAAAACCCTAAGGAATCCTCCAGAAAACTACTGAAACTAATAGAAGAGTTTGGCAGAGTCTCAGGTTATAAGATAAACATACAAAAATCACTTGGATTCCTCTACATCAACAAAAAGAACATCGAAGAAAAAATCACCAAATCAATACCATTCACAGTAGCCCCCAAGAAGATAAAATACTTAGGAATAAATCTTACCAAAGATGTAAAAGACCTATACAAAGAAAACTACAAAGTACTACTGCAAGAAACTAAAAAGGACCTACATAAATGGAAAAACATACCTTGCTCTTGGATAGGAAGACTTAAAATAGTAAAAATGTCTATTCTACCAAAAGCCATCTATACACACAATGCACTTCCGATCCAAATTCCAATGACATTTTTTAATGTGATGGAGAAACAAATCACCAACTTCATATGGAAGGGAAAGAAGCCCTGGATAAGTAAAGCATTACTGAAAAAGAAGAAGAAAGTGGGAGGCCTCACTCTACCTGATTTTAGAACATATTATACAGCCACAGTAGTCAAAACAGCCTAGTGCTGGTACAACAACAGGCACATAGACCAATGGAACAGAATTGAGAACCCAGATATAAATCCATCCACATATGAGCAGCTGATATTTGGCAAAGGCCCAGGGTCACTTAATTGGGGAAAAGATAGTCTTTTTAACAAATGGTGCTGGCATAACTGGATATCCACTTGCAGAAAAATGAAACAGGACCCATACCTCACACCATGCACAAAAACTAACTCCAAGTGGATCAAAGACCTAGACATAAAGACTAAAACGATAAAGATCATGGAAGAAAAAATAGAGACAACATTAGGAGTCCTACTTCAAGGCATAAACAGAATACAAAACATTACCAAAAATGATGAAGAGAAACCAGATAACTGGGAGCTCCTAAAAATCAAACACCTGTGCTCATCTAAAGACTTCACCAAAAGAGTAAAAAGACCACCTACAGATTGGGAAAAAACTTTCAGCTAGGACATCTCTGACCAGCGACTGATCTCTAAAATCTATATGATTCTGTTAAAACTCAACCACAAAAAGACAAACAACCCAATCAAAAAGTGGGCAAAGGATATGAACACGCACTTCACTAAAGGAGATATTCAGGCAGCTAACAGATACATGAGAAGATGCTCTTGCTCATTAGCCATTAGAGAAATGCAGATTAAAACTAAGATGAGATTCCATCTCACTCCAACAAGGCTGGCATTAATCCAAAAAACACAAAATAATAGATGATGGAGAGGCTGCTGAGAGATTGGAACTCTTATACACTGCTGGTGGGAATGTAAAATGGTACAACCACTTTGGAAATCTATCTGGCGTTATCTTAAACAGTTAGAAATAGAACTACCATACAACCCAGAAATCCCAATCCTCGGAATATACCCTAGAGAAATAAGAGCCGTTACACAAACAGGTATATGCACACCCATGTTTATTGCAGCTCTGTTTACAATAGCAAAAAGCTGGAAGCAACCAAGGTGTCCATCAATGGATGAATGGTTAAATAAATTGTGGTTTATTCACACAATGGAATACTATGCATCGATAAAGAACAGTGACGAATCTGTGAAACATTTCATAACATGGAGGAACCGGAAGGCATTATGCTGAGTGAAATTAGTCAGAGGCAAAAGGACAAATATTGTATAAGACCACTATTATAAGATCTTGAGAAATAGTATAAACTGAGAACACATACTTTTGTGGTTACAAGGGGTGGCGGGGAGAGGGTTATTTACTGATTAGTTAGTAGACAAGAACTACTTTAGGTGAAGGGAAGGACAATACTCAATACACAGAAGGTCAGCTCAACTGGACTGGACCAAAAGCAAAGAAATTTCCTGGATAAACTGAATGCTTCGAAGGTCAGCGGAGCAAGGGCGGGGGTTTGGGGACTATGGCTTAAGGGGACTTCTAAGTCAATTGGCAAAATAATTCTATTATGAAAACATTCTGCATCCCACTTTGAAGTGTGGCGTCTGGGGTCTTAAATGCTAACAAGCAACCATCTAAGATGCATCAATTGTCTCAACCCACCTGGATCAAGGGAGAATGAAGAACACCAAGGTCACATGATAACTATGAGCCCAAGAGACAGAAAAGGCCACATGAACCAGAGACTACAGGGAGCACAACAGAGAACCCCTGAGGGAGCAGGAGAACAGTGGGATGCAGACCCCAAATTCTCATAAGACCAGACTTAATGGTCTGACTGAGACTAGAGGAATCCCGGTGGTCATGGTCCCCAAACCTTGTGATGGCCCAGGACAGGAACCATTCCTGAAGACAACTCATCAGACATGGAAGGGACTGGACAATGGGTTGGAGAGAGATGCTGATGAGGAGTGAGCTACTTGTATCAGGTGGACACTTGAGACTGTGTTGGCATCTCCTGTCTGGAGGGGAGATGGGAGGGTAGAGAGGGTTAGAAACTGGCAAAACCGTCACAAAAGCAGAGACTGGAAGGAGGGAGCAGGCTGACTCATTAGGGGGAGAGTAAGTGGGAGTATGGAGTAAGGTGTATATAAGCTTATATGTGACAGACTGACTTGATTTGTAAACTTTCACTTAAAGCACAATAAAACTATTTTTAAAAAATTCAGCTTTTAGGTGTAGCTCGCATCTATCTATTTCCTAACCCCACACATCACTGTCCAACAAAACCAAAGTCTCTTTTCAAATTCATAATCTCTGACAGGGACAGATTAGCCATTAAGCAAGGTAAACACAGTCTTACTTGTGCTTACTTACTTTTTTTACTTATCTGTAGTGAACAGTTTCACATGTTTAAAAGTTTGCTACAGATTAGTAAACATAAGTAAGGCCGTGCTTACCTTGCTTATTGGGTAATCAGCTCCTGGCCAGATATTTGGAGATTCCCCAGAGCAGAGCAGTGACACTTAGTTAAGGCTATTTCCTCTTTCTGTGAAAACAAGAACAGAGACCATCACCAGGGGCAAGGAGGCACAAGGTGCAGAAAATTTGCCTAATGACTATCTTCACAGGGACCCCAGATTACCTGGGCCCAATAGAAAGAGAGACATCAAGAAAATTCAGGATGAAGAGAAAAGCTTTGTTGCCTCTTTTGGTATCTGTCTGAATGTTTGCAGATACTGTGAAACTGGGATATTTATCCCTCAAGAATATCAAGGTTCAGAGCAGAATTGTTTGAACAGGGCATCCTGAGACCAAACAATGAATTCACACAGGTTGGTCTATCAAACCATGATCTCATGCTCTACTATTCTGGTATCTCTTCACCTTCCTACTGTTCTCATCAATATCCCATCTCCTCTTCAACCCCAGTCTCTAGTCTCATCGCCACCTAAGATTCTGCATTGACTGAAAATAAATACTTAAACTGCTGGGATCTCAAACAGTGAGGCACTGACAAGGAAGGTTTGGGTTGAGAAATGTTATGTAATGAAGCAGACAGTTGCTGACCACAAATGCAAGTCCATATGGCATCATATTCTTGCTCTTTTAAGACCCAAAACAGAATTTAGAGGAAGGGAACACCATTTCAACTAAGACAAAACCCCAAAGCCCATTCCTCCCTTCTCATAGTTCAGGATTTCTCCAGGTAAATGTGGTCTGCTGAGTGAGAAACTGCCTAAGAATGTGGTTCTTGCAACACCTTCTCCATACACATTCCTCTAGGAGGAAAGAGTGACATGCTGAGTTCATATCTTGAAAATCAAGACAACCTAGAATAAAAGAGATGGTCAACGAGCCTGCCCTTCATTACTCAACTCTTGGTTTAAAAAGCCTGGAATAAGAAACGACACACAACTTCTGACCTGAGCAACATTTCCAAGATGATGCTGCCACTCCTGACCCTGTTGGCCTTGCCTTTGCCCTCCAGGGCCTTCATAGGTACGTGACTGCCCCAAACTCAGGGGCCTGGCTTATTCCACCAGTGATATTTCCACAAAGCTCCAGTTAACCTATCTCTATGAGGCATCCTAGACCCAGGTGTTCCCCAGGAATGCGATGAAATCTATGACTGCATAAGCAATGCACAGAAATGACAGGGAAAAAATGATCCCAAGAAATCTGGCGGGTCATTCTCCTTTCGTGGACTGCACTTCTACTGTCTGGAAAGTGATTTATTATCAAGATGGCCATAGATTCTCTAGGAGGAGGGAAAGCTGAAAATGAATGCTGTAAATTTCCTCTATCTAAACAAAACAATACACAGCTTAATGTCAGGAGTTATTTAACAGATCAAAGAAGAAAGAAGCATTTCATACTCCATATTCTAGAATTCACTTTCACCCTGTCCCTATTATGCTGAGCCCTCAGCTCTATCAAGGCAGAAATTCAGATCCAAACTGAATCATTGGACAGCAGAGTGTCTGATTAATTCTCCCAAGGCTCGGACGGATATTGGGTTCCCACCCAGCCCCTCTGCCATTCATTTCTCCTCTGCACTTTGATTTCTAGTTTTTGTTCTACCCTCATTTATCCTGAGGACTCTGTGCTGAAGTTCACATGTCTACTAGGACTTCTCCTCCCCAACCACAGGCCAGAGGCAATCTAGGGATTTTTCACTCATGTAACAAAAGAACATTTATGAAGTATTTCCTTTGTACCAGACTTGAGATGCAAGAGATACCAGAGGATTCTGCTCCACGAGCTCGTGATGTTCAGGTCATTAGAAACCAGCCCATGCTGAAGGTGTTCACAACACCAGAGATCTGAGAAGCTTGGGGACAAAAAACATCCAGAGCAGGTCAAAGAAAGTATTTTCCAGGTCTTCTGGGATGTGCATCCTGAAGGTAGATCATTTCCTATTAACATGTGTCTGAAATCAATTTAAATCAAATAAAGGCTGTGGTCCCTCATCTCCAAATAAAGAAAGTGAGAACTAGGCACAAAACTGGTTATGTTGCAAAAAAGCCAAGCTGCCCACAGGACCCAAGATCCCATCACAGTGTTAGGAACCCTGCAGATGACCCTCTTCCAACCCAAGTCAAACTCCACAGACCATCCAGCCTCTGAATATCCTATTCTTCCAGACCACAAATGTTGCCCATCCTCTAAGTTCTGTGAGCACAGAGAACAAGACAAGATTTTCTCTTTAAACAGTGAGCAAATGAGTCAAAGAGGCCACACCACACTCACAGCCCTACATGGCATCAATAAGATTCTTTGAGGAAAACTACACCTGGAAAGAATGAGGAAGTTTCCTGGTACAAGAAGACTATGTGCTGACTGTGGCTCACTGTGACAAAGGATGAGGGACACCAGCTGGGTTCTTGTTTCCTGGGAACCCTAACACCATTCCACAGACGTTGCACAGGAGGGTCCCTCAGTGTATGCATAGAGCCCAATATTATCAGAGGACCCTTCTGTGCATCTCCAGTCTGGGGGAAGTCAGTGTGGGTTAGAGAACTGGGATTTGTGAACTGGGGGCTGTATGGCAGATAAGGCTGCCAAAGGACCAGGCCTGCTGAAGGACCGCAGCAGAGAAAAGAAGGTAACACTATATTTGGATTGAAGTGTTGGAAAGGGGAAGTAAGGCACAACTTCTGCCCCATTTTCCTCCTCCCAATTTGGCTCAGCTGCAGGCCTGCCTTGGGTTGGAACATCACTATCCTTATCTGATGCTGAGTTTAAGCTCCTATTTACTGTATCCAATCTTCCTTTGTAGAAATATGACTGTCACCCTGGGTGCTCACAATATCCAAAAAAAGGAAAACACGCAGCAGATCATCCCTGTGCTTCAAGCATTCCCTCACCCAAGGTTCATCACAAATTCGAACTCAATGACATCATGTTACTGAAGGTAACCATCTTGCTTCCACTTGTGTGCACCCTCGCAGGGCACTGGGGAGCCTCAGCTTATTCAGAGACTCAGGACCCACTCCCTCCTCCATCTAACTTCTCTACTGGTCCCAGCACAATAGAAGCTGGCTTGGAGGCTCACGACAGGATAGGAACTACCTCCCTGGCTCCGAGCCCTGCTGATAGAGCAGGATGGGCATTACCATTTCTCACCCTCTCTGACCACCTAAAACACAAGGCTCAACGGAACTCAGCTGTGGGACCATTGCCCTACCAAGGACACAGGACTGGCTGAAGTCAGAGCAGGTGTGTAGCATGGCAGGCTGGGGAATAACAGGTGATGGCTGATTGTCAGCCACGCTTAAGGAAGTAGACCTGAAAGTGCAGAAAAAGGAGCAGTGCAAGAGAAAATTCTCATATTACAATGATGCCACCCAGCTGTGCGTGCAGAACCATCGGTTCACTAAGAATATGGAAATGGTAAGGAGACCGGCATCTTTCCTGTCTTGCTTTCACTGGCCATGATGCAACGGTACAGTAGGGTCCACCATGGGTGATGGCATTCTATTCTTAATCCGTAACACCAGAGAATCTTCCTCCAGTTAATCTCTTGTCCTTTCTCCATGGGAGAACGACAAAAGCCTGGGACTAGGTTTAGCTGGAGAGAGGACTCAGGGCAGAGACCCACAGCTCAGGGCGATTCCAGAGGCATAGACTCTGCCTCTGCTTTCACTCGGAGCAAAAGTGAGTAGTGACCCTTCAGCCCCTTCCTCTTTTGAATACTCAGGCGCTGAGAAGGAGGGCATTGGAACCGATGAGAAAATAAGAGCCTGAAGGGGGAACCTAGAAGGGTCTGCACTAAGACTCTTCCCTTTTCTGTTCACAGGGTGACTCTGGGGTACCCCTGGTGTGCAACAATGTGGTCCAGGGCATTGTCAGCCATGGATATAAGAATAAGCATACTAATATCTTCACAAGAATATCCAGCTTTGTTCTCTGGATCCACAGAATAATGAATGCATCCTAATGAAGCTAAGTGATTGGACTCTGGATTCTGTGACAGGATATGTATGAATGGGTGTCAGACTCTTAATAAAGACTATTTCCCAGTGTGGAGGAGTGCCTTCTGTGTCTTCCTTGGGTCCTTCTGTGCCCAAGACAGGCTCTGACTGTACCTATTCCACTCTCTGCCTGCTCAACAATTCACTAACTCCCCACACAAGCCAACAACTCATGCCTGTGCACTGTGCCCATCCTGTCAGCACCTGTAATCTTAGTTCCCTGTGTCTGATCCTGTCAGGTGGTGGAGAGTCTCCCTTAGAAGAACAATGGAACTTGCTGCACAAGGCTGTCAATGATGGTCTTTTCACCTTCCTAAACCCACCCCTGCTAGACAGCACAGGGGCAGGGGAGAAAAGCAACTGAGCCTCCAACCAACACAGTAGGGGCCTGGTAAGGTCCCCACCACAACCACGTCCCCATGAGGCTCCCTCCCTGTCTCCCTCTGTCCTCTGCTCAGCAGGGCCTCTCCTCAGTGCTATTGTTTCAACTAAGCCCTTCTACCAATCCTTCATCCTGTCAGAGACAGGGCTCAGGGAAACCAGACTGTTCCCATCAGAACAGAACTTGGGTAAACGTGTCAGACAAGGCTGGGGCTCACACATCTAGACACATCTCCCACCCGTGCAGGCCCAACTCACCCTTTCCTATCAGATCAGCACACCCCACAGCCTACTTAGGATCAGAGTCAAGCAACCCTCAATCAATTAGCAGCTACATTCCTTCTGCCTGTCCTACTTGGTCAGACTTTGCTGACTGGTTATTATGTCCCATGTGTGGCCCCCTGGTCATTATGGCCTATGTGCTTGAGATGTTGCCTCTGTGCAACAGAATGGGAAGTTGCTTTTCCCACCCTCAAGTGAATATCTAGCTTATTAAGTGACAGGAGATTTAATACAGCAGTAAAACCACAAAGGATGTCTTTCCCCCAGGAATTATAGACCTGCTCTTTTTGTCTGAATCCCAAGGTCTCTCTGAAAATAATTTTTCCTCCTGTCTGTCCTCGGGCAGACACCCACATTGTTTATGATTAGGGCTCAATAACTCTGGGGACTTTCTCCCTAGGGTGCAGAGAGGTCTAGCTTCGGGACAGAGAGGCCAAGATACCCACAGAGCCAAGAGGTGGAGCATCCTGAAGATATAGGATCCAGCCTAATCCGACCTCTTCCCATTCCACCCACACCTTTAGCACTTGTTCACCCTGTCCTCTCCAGGACAATGTGCTCTGTACCCTTCCCTCTTAAGTGACTATTAGAAGAGGATCTCTGAAAATAAATTGTTCCACACTGTAGGTAAGTACAGATGGTTGAAAACCTCCCGATATATTTCCCTGAGACAGGAGAGACTTTCTGAGAGCTAATCCAACACATGGCCAAGCAGATAAGAATAATAAAAACATAGTAACATATAATTAAACACATGTATCTTATGAGTCCTAACAAAATTTTTAAAATAATGCTCACTTTAAATTTTACATACCTCTGTATTTTTTAATGATCTTTTACATGATGCCATTATTTCAACAAATAAATAACAGTGCCAATTAGTATTATCTAAGGGAAAGAAAATTTAAAGAATTAATATGTGTGAGAAGCATAGTAATATTTCATATCTGTCTCCCAATGCAGCAATTATTTTTAGTACTTTAAAATATATACAAAAATCTGTAAGTTCTCACAGACATTAGTCTTTTAAAACTAATTCTAAAAACAATAGGAATATTAAGCAGATACGTATATTTAATTAAAAATTAAAATATCATCTTTTTCCTATCTTTTGGTATAATAGAATATTTTGACTCTTTGTTTTTTTCATTAACACTTTGCTAAAGGGCCTACCACTTTTGAACATCTTTCATTTCTTTAAAATAGTTCCAAAATGGAATATAGTTAAACATAATTCTCACTTAGACTTACGGGTCTGTCTAATCAAGTCCACATTACACTGATTCCTGGTGTCTACAAGCTAAATTCAGCAAAAATGTTCAAGCATACAATACTTAGAATTTTACCAATTAGCAACAACAGGTTTTTTAATTTGTAGGAAATAGGCTTCCACTCTCCAAATATGTCCATCTACTTGGTGTCTACAGGACTGCATTGGTTAACCAGATGTTTGTCACCAGTACTTCTGCATTTCCAAAGTTCATCATATAAATTCTCTTTACTGATTATATCCAATACGTATAAACACTCCAAAGTGCACTGGATGTCATCACAAGCTACACCTCTCTATATCAGGGAAAATAACTTTAAAGCACAGGAATGATTTGAACTTTATTACAAAGAGATTACAGTTTTACTAAAAAAAATAAGAAAGCCCTGTTTGCCTTGGCTGCCTTCTTCCCGTGATGTTTTGTGCTCTGAAGAAGTCTTACCTTTGATGCAGGACCCTTTTTTTTGTACGAGTTTTTGTTGCAATCTACACATGACGTCAAACAACTGGTTTGACATCAGTTCATCTTTTTCTAGGTTATTAATAGCCTCTTCAAAGATCATCAGTTTGGACAAACAACATAATACACATTTCTGTAGCCCTTTTCTCCATTCTCACCCTCAATGTACATGAAAACATCCTCTAACTCAAACACTCTGCAAAGATGATTTTATGACAGCCAACACTTTAGCACCTTTACTATAGCCAGAAACAATGACAGCCATTTTACAGCCATATGTTTATTCTTCCCATATCTGTACACCATAAATCTCACTGTGATCCTAAAGGCTGAGTACCAACTTGGCTTGGCCATAATTCTCAGTGGTTTGGTGGTTATGATATATTTTGGCAGTCTTACAAGGATGTGATAAATTCCAAGATGAGATTTAATATAATGTGATCACCTCCATGATGGGATATGCTGTGAGTAGCCAACCATTTAAAAGGCAGTTTACTTGGGGGTGTGGCTTGCATCCAATATAGGTGGACTTTCTGGCAAGGCTCACGGGCTTTTGTTCACTCTGGATCCTGCAGGAGGCTCCTGTTTGTGTGACCTCTGGTTCTTGGGACTTGAGCTAGCAGCTGACTTGCCTCCTTGCCTGCCAATCTTGGGATTCATCTGTCTTCACAGCCTGTGAACCAGAGTGCCGCTGTGTAACCTACAGAGTTTGCAAGCCCTTGCAGCTACATGAATCAGCAGCAGCCTCTAGTCTGACCCAAGGACTTGGGATGTTCCAGCCTCTACAACCATGTGAGCCACTTCTCGACATAAATCTATATATTTATATGCTTTACTGGTTTTGCTTCTCTAGAAAACCCAGCCTAATGCATTTGGTACAAGAATGGTTCTAGATAAACGAAATTGTAAGGATGAGCTTTCTAAATTGGTTCTCAAGTCTGGTTAGTCTTAAAGATGTCGATAACTCTGCTTCTAGTAGTTAAGAGAGCTCTGCTAATCCATGGCATGAAGTGGCAATAGAAATACACAAAATATCTCCACCAATAGATTGAGTATTAGTCAAAGGCGAGGCTCTGTGTGATCACATTTAATACCTTTCTATAATTTTGTCATAATGAGAAGTATAAGGAAGTTGGTTGATTAGTCCTACTTTCACTGGACGAAGAGGTGATCGAAAAAGATGAGCTCAAGTATTCAGAGTCAAAGCTCAAGTGCTGCATAAACATCCTCAAAATTTCTACTTATGCCTTGAAATAAAGCCTTATTTCTTGTAGTAACGGAGCAAATATTGCCAAAAGCCAAATCCAGATTCCATTATTGTAAGAGTGGCTGAATTAAAATTCCAACCGAATTCCCAAACTCCAGTAATATCTGAAGTTAAAGTTAGGGCATTGATTGGGAAGAAATGAGATTTTGATACTTGGGATGAGGAATATGGGCAGATAATCAGAAAGCTGGGGACACTGAGCCACTAAATTCCATTGAATCACTCCTGCCAACAGAACCAGCCCTCTCACTTCCATCTGAATAGATTACTCCATCTTTGTCTGCTAAGCCACCCTTCCAGTAAAACCATTAGACTCTGTACCCCATCTGATGACATTAACCCAGCTTCGTCTGAAGAGCCTTGAGTCCTTCCTCAAGGACAGTAGACACAAAGCATAGTGATGGGGGGCATTTTCCCTGGGCACAAGGCCAAGGGGATGCTAGACATGGCATTCCAATGTGCCACGAATATGAAAGGTGCCTGATTGAGGCAGCCAGACAAGAGGGGGAAAGGCTTTCTGGTGATATGTCGCTGCTATCAATGTCTATTCATCTTGAAATTAGGGGTGTAACTTAAAGAATGCCTCTGGGCACTCATTGCCCTCCCTACACTCCTGAAGGGGTGCAATTTCAGTGCTTGCCATAGGCACTATTTTCCATAGATGCACCTCTGAATCCAGGGGACCTTTGGTGTGTAACAGTGTGCCCAGGGAATTGTCAGCTTTGGACTCCCATTTTAGTGATTCCTCCTAATGTCTTCACTAGAATCTCCGATTTGTATTTTGGATCCACAGAATAACGAAGGTGTCCAGGAATAGCTAAGCAATTGGCCCCTGAGTTCTGCGGCAGAGTCCACACCTGTGTGTAAGGAGATGTCATACTATTAATAAAGACCATCTCCTGTTGGGGAGGAGGGGCCTTCTGCGTCGTCCTTGAACATGTTCAATGGTCCCCTGCTCTGCCCCAGGCATGCTCTTATTGCACCTCTTCCACCTTCTTGTCTGCTCCCCCTGCTCACACATTCCCAAACTCCCACACACAAGCCACCAACTCTTATCTATGCACTGTCATGTCCTATCAGATTCTTTAAAGCCGGGTCCCTCTGTCTGACCTGATAGGTAGGGGAAGTGTCTTCCTCAGAGGAACAATGGAACCTACTACCCTGGGGTGGAACTCTCAATGATGGCCTTTCTCTTCCTAAATCAACCTCAGCCCAACAATGCAGAGGAGGGGGACAAAAACAACTAAGCCTCCAACTGACACAAAAAAAAGGCATGGCATGGTCCCCACCACAACCACCTTCCTGTGAAGCTCCGTCCTTGTCTCCCTGTGACCACAGCTCAGCAGGGCCTCTACTCAGTGCTGCTGTCCCAGGTGGGCCCTGCCAGCAGGCCCCTCATCCTGTCAGAGATGGGGCTCAGGGAACTCAGACCATGACCACCATTAGCAAAGCTTGTGAGAAAGTGAAAGACAGGCCTGGTCCCCATACTTGTAGACACATCACTCACTTGTGCAGGCCTGACTCAGCCTCTCTTATCCTGCCCGGCACAGCCCATTTGGGCCCAGAGTCAAGCAGGTCCCACTTACACAGTGGCCACAGTCCATTCAGCCTGTACCATTTGATCACACATGGCTAACCGGTATCTTGATCATGTCCCTAGCCTGCCACTGTCTACCTGGTCCTCAAGGCCTTTTGTGCTTGAGCTGACACATTTCTGCATCAGGATTGGAATTCACTCCTCTAACCTTAAATGAATGTCCATCAACCGCCTGAGTGACAGCCCTGGTGACACAGCAGTGAAACCACAAACGTGTTTTTACCTCACTGATTGTAGATATACTCTTCTTGTCCAAATCCCAAAAGCATTCTGAACTAATCTGGCCTCGCACAAATGCCTACCCTGTGTATGACTTAAGCAGAATACATCGAGGGCTTTCTCTCTTCTGTGAAGAGACGTCAAGCTTTTGGTGCAGAGAGGCAAGCTTCGTTACTTCCCAACACAGCCTTTCTGGCAAGATCTGGAGGACAGCAAGGTGCAATGCTGGGTGGGCTTCAGAAAGACTCCCTGCTAATGGCAGCTCAGTGCTTCAGAGTGAGGATCAGCAGCCAACACTCTCTTGTGGACCCCTACAGGACCCTGACTCAGGAAAAGACAACTTTCAGTGCAGTGAGACAGAGTCATAGTACGCTGACCGTGCTACCTAATTTTAATCTGGATTTCTAGACTAACTAACTGCTATGCTTTTTGAGAAAAACATGTTTTTCCTCAGTAGTCAAAACCAGAATGTGAAACCATGTGCCCTGAGGGATCTTAACCAAGTGACAATCTGCATCCCTCAATATCCACATACCCAGGAAGGGTGCTATCTGGGTGCTGTTGCCAACAAGATATTTTTGCAAGATAGACAAAATAGACAAAGAAAATACATGTAAGCATCTTGTGAATGTGATGTAAGCATCCTGTGAAACCATCTGTAATCACTAACTATACTATTAATAATAAGTACTAATCAGAGTATGATTATTAAAATAATACTTGATTTTCCTGTAATTGCCCTCCCTATGGTTTGGTTCTTCTTTTTACCCTATAAGAATACTTGTATAAATGGAACTTAATAAACTCCTCTGTTTTAACTTGAAACAGCACTCAAGTTTTCTCTACAACAGCCATATCCCCAGTAAAGGCCTGCAGCTAGGGGGTTCCTGTTTCTCCCAGTCACCCATGGCTCAGAGCAGCTTATGAAGGGACCATCCTAGAGCAGGGCTGGGCAGGACTGAGAGGTGGACATAGAATAGGACTGTGGCTACTGTCCTCTTCCCTGAGGACAGCAGGAGAGCACTGAAGTTGAGATCAGGAGGGAAACATTGAAGCAATGGGATCAGAATGCATACTGCCTTGGGACAGCCCAGTCTCCACAGACACTGCAGTTCTGACCCACTCCACCTGTCCAAACAGCAGAGATGTTGAGAAGTAGAGCATCTGGAGGATATAGGAACTGCCTCATCCACACTTACCTAATTCTACCCCACAGTTTTGCACTTGTTCCACCCTGCCTTCCCCAGGACTATGTGCTGTGCACCCTTCTGTAATAAGAAAACCTTTCAAAATGAACTCTGCCAATGCATCATGTCATTGAAGTTCAAAAAATTAGGCGAACATTTAAGCAACAATGACAACCACCTTGAAGGCTTATGTCTATTCCTCTCCATTTCTATCAACAAAAAAATCTCAGTAAGTGCTTCTGCAGGTTTTGAGGGAACTGAAAAGTGACTGAAAGCTTCCAGTGTGCAGCTTCAGAATTGCAGGTAAGACACTCCATTTTCAGCCACGTTGTGTATAAGATGTGCAGGACGTTGAACAAGTAAGATCTTTAAATTTTCCTTGGTAAAGAATTAATTAACTGAATGGAATTTGCCAAAATGGCCATTTGCACCATCAGCCAAATATGCAATAGGTGACCAAAGACTATTTATATTTGGAGAAGATATCAACGCTGTTCTGTTTTATGTCTGAAATCATCTTTAAAAAATGCTTAGCTAAGCGAAAAATGTTCACTATTAGAACTGCTCTCTTTTGAAGAATTATCTCTATGAGATCGAATTGTCAATGGGAACTCTAAGGAATAGATAAGAACTTTAGGGGTTAGTGAGTGTAAGTCAATGGTGGTAAAAAAAAATATGGGTAGAAATAGCAAGAATGGTGACAAAGCCTAAAGAATGTAACCAGTGTTATTGAACATACAGAAATTGATAAATGAGTGTGAGCTCTGCTGTGTATATTTTCACCAAATTTTAAAAAAGCAAATATAAAGAACAATTTCCTTTTTGTTCACCCATAGAGCATATCCACTGCAACCTCTGAATCAGGAAATGTAAGGTTACTTATTTTCAGGGAGCAATCAAAGGCTCATATGACATTGCCTGTATGTTCCTGGAATGTGCCCAAGCAAATGCCGCGGCTGCTCCTTTCCCCTGAGCATTGTGGTCTTAATGGGAGACCAAACACTTAGGATTGAGCAAGAAGAACTTGACTAGCTCTCTCAGACTCATGAGACTCAATCCCCATATGTGTTTTCACAGCCACTTGTCCACAGCCCAGCTCTATGCCTCTCAATATTCTGCGATTTGCTCTGTTTTGGATACTTATATCCCCCCTTCATTGTGTTTCCATCTGTCATTAAAATAACACAGTCTTTACCTTTCTTTTTGGATGATGTCTGAATCATGTTGGCATTGGTATTATCCTGATTCACAGTTTCATTGTCTGTACTCTTAGAGAACATGGTTGCAATAATTGTTACAAGTAGCACATTTACTAGAATTGCCATTTTCGCAGTAATTTAGCAGTAACTCAGGTGCAGTAAATGGAAATAATTAAGGGTGGCCCCATGTATTCTAGGCAGCTGTCTTAGTTTCTTAGTTCTGCTGTAACAGATATACCACAGGTATGTGGCTTGAGTGAACAGAAATCTATTTTCTTACAGTTAGGAGGCTTGAAGTCCAAATTCAGGTACTCTAGGGAAGGCTTTCTCTTTCTGTTGACTCTGTGGGAAGGTTCTTATCTCTTTTCCACTTCCGTTCCTTGGTTCCTTGGTCATCTTCATATGCTGTGACATCTATCTTACGTCATCTATGCATCCTGACTTCTGTGCTTAATCTCTTTTTATATCTGAAAATTGACCAAATTTAAACAACAGTTGTTGGCGAGGGTGTGGAGAAATTGAAATTCTCATCCATTGCTGGTAGAAATGTAAAATGGTACAGCTACTGTAGAAAACCATTTGGTGATTCCTCAAAAACGAACATAGAATGGTCATTGGCCCATCAATCCCAATCTTAGGTATATGCCCAAAAGAATTGAAAGCAGGAACATAAACAGAAACCTGTACAACAATGTTTACTACAAACTATTCACAATAACAAAAGATAGAAACAACCTAAAAGTCCATCAAGATATAATGGATTACGTTAGGAGCCCTAATACATGGCATAAACAGTACACAAAACATAATTAAGAATGCAGAAGAAAAACTAGATAACTGGGAGCTCCTAAAACTCAAATACCTATGCTCATCTAAAGACTTCACCAAAAGAGTAAAAAGACTACCAACAGACTGGGAAAAAGTTTTTAGCTATGACATTTATGATCAGTGCCAGATCTCTAAAATCTACATGATACTGCAAAAACTCAACTGCAAAAAGACAAATAACCCAATTAAAAAATGGGTAAAAGATATGAATAGACACTTCACTAAAGAAGATATTCAGGTGGCTAACAGGTACATGAGGAAATGGTCACGATCATTAGCCATTAGAGAAATGCAGATCAAAACTACAATGAGATTTCATCTCACTCCAACAAGGCTGGCATTAATCCAAAAAACACAAAATAATAAATGTTGCAGAGGCTGTGGAGAGATTGGCACACTTATACACTGCTGGTAGGAATGTAAAATGGTACAACCACTTTGGAAAACGATTTGGTGCTTCTTTAAAAAGCTAGAAATAGAACTACCATACGATCCAGCAATCTCGCTTCTTGGAATATATCCTAGAGAAATAAGACCCTTTAGATGAACAGATACATGCACACCCATGTTTGTTGCAGCACTGTTTACAATAGCAAAAACATGGAAGCAACCAAGGTGCCCAACAACAGATGAATGGATAAATAAATTATGGTATACTCACACAATGGAATAGTATGCATCGATAAAGAACAGTGAGGAATCTGTGAACCATTTCATAACATGGAGGAACCTGGAAGGCATTATGCTGAGTGAAATTAGTCAGTTGCAAAAGGACAAATATTGTATAAGACCACTATTATAAGAACTTGAGAAATAGTTTAAACTGAGAAGAAAACATTCTTTTGTGGTTAAGGAAGAGGGGAGGGAGGGAGGGTAGGAGAGGGGCATTCACTAATTAGATAGTAGATAAGAACTACTTTAGGTGAAGGGAAAGACACAATACCGGGGAGGTCAGCACAATTGGACTAAACCAAAAGCAAAGAAGTTTCCTGAATAAACTGAATGTTTTGAAGGCCAGCGTAGCAGGGGCATTGGTCTGAGGACCATGGTTTCAGGGGACATCTAAGTCAATTGGCATAATAAAATCTATTAAGAAAACATTCTGCATCCCACTTTGAAGAGTGGCGTCTGGAATCTTAAGCGCTAGCAAGCAGCCATCTAAGATGCATCAGTTGGTCTCAACCCACCTGGATCAAAGGAGAATGAAGAACACCAAGGACACAAGGTGATTACGAGCCCAAGAGACAAAAAGGGCCACATGAACCAGCGACTACATCATCCTGAGACCAGAAGAACTAGACGGTGCCCAGCCACAACCAATGACTGCCCTGACAGGGAACACAACAGAGCACCCCTGAGGGTGCAGGAGAGCAGTGGGATGCAGACCTCAAATTCTCATAAGACCAGACTTAATGGTCTGACTGAGACTAGAAGGACCGCGGTGGTCATAGTCCCCAGACCTTCTGTTGGCGCAGGACAGGAACCATTCCCGAAGCCAGCTCTTCAGACATGGATTGGATTGGACAGTGGGTTGGAGAGGGATGCTGGTGAGGAGTGAGCTTCTTGGATCAGGTGGACACTTGAGACTATGTTGGCATCTCCTGCCTGGAGGGGAGATGAGAGGGTAGGGGGGGTTAGAAGCTGGCAAAATGGACACAAAAAGAGAGAGTGGAGGGACAGAACGGGCTGTCTCATTTAGGGGGTGAGTAATTGGGAGTAATTTTTTTTTTTTTTAGCAAGGTGTATATGGGTTTTTGTGTGAGAGACTGACTTGATTTGTAAACTTTCACTTAAAGCACAATAAAAATTATTTTTAAAAAGATATAACGGATGAACATAATGGAGTATATATACAATACAGCCGTAAGGAAAAATAAAGTCCTGATATATGCCACGACATGGACGAACTTTGAAAACATTATGCTGAGTGAAATTAGTCTGTCACAAAAGGACAAATAGTGTATGATTTCACATACATGAAGTAGGCAAATATCTAGAAAACAAAACATTAGTAATTACCAGGGGTGGGTGGCAGGGCTAAAGAGGGAGCCATTTCTTAGGAGGGAGTGCTGAGTTTGTGTCAATGGTGGTGAAATAATTCAGAAAAGATAGTGAAAATGGTTGCACAGCATAAAGAATGGAATCAATGTCACTGAATCATACATGTAAAAATAGTTGAATTGGCAAATGTTGTATACATTTTATCACAATAAAAGAAAGAACAAAGGCACAGACAGACTGAAAAAAAAAAAGGGATTGGGCTTAAGATACACCCTGCACTGATATGGTCTCATTAAAATAACAAAGAAAATGCTATTCCCAATGGGAATTATATCCCCAGGTATAGGTGTGAGATGGTTAAGATTGTGTGTCAACTTGGCTGGGTCATGATTCTCAGTGTTTTGGCAGCTGTATAGTGTTGTGATCGCTTCCCTGTTGAAATTTGGTATGTAATCACCCCCATGATGGAATCTGCTGAGTGGTACCGGCAGGGGCAGGACCCGTGGTGGCTCACCACACCCCCATCTTAATCTCTCCACCCTCTGCTGCTTACTTCCCTCCTGCTTGCCTTGCCAAGGCTTTTGGCTTGCTCTGGATCCTGCAGCTGCCTCTTTTTCATCTGACCTCCAGTTCTTGGGACTTGTGCTAGCAGCTTACCTGCCAGCCTTGGGATTCTTTGATTGTCACAGCCTGTGAGCAAGAGTCCTGCTCTTCGACCTGCTGATCTCTGGTTTGCCAGCCCCTGCAAGTACGTGAATCAGGAGAAGCTTTGTGGTCTTGCACTTGCCAATCTTGGGATTCATCGACCTTCACAGCCTGTGAGCAAGAGCCCTGCTCTCCAAACTTCTGATCTTGGGTTTGCCAGCCCCTGTGACTACCTGAATCAGGAGAAACTTCTATCCTGATCCACGTTCTTGGGACGTTCCAGCCTCTACAATCACGTGAACTGTTTCTTTAATATAAATCTATATGTATATTTATATGCTTTATTGGTTTTGCTTCTCTAGAGAACCCAGTCTAAGACAAGATGTTAATATTCCAACACATATTTTGATAGGATACAACTCAATCCATAACAGCAGTCCATATTGTAAAGGGAAAATGTATATAATGCTAACCTGCCACTGATATCCTGGGTAGTATATACTTAACCCTCTCCCATGAAAAGCCTAACAGCCCTCAAGAAACCATGTGCAAGGTACTCCCTGGGAACAAATCCCAATGCCTATCGTCTTAGTCATCAAGTGCTGCTATAACAGAAATACTACAAGTGGATGGCTTTAACAAAGAGAAATTTATCTTCTCACGGTCTAGTAGGTTACAAGTCCAAATTGAGGGCATCACTCCAGGAGAAGACTTTCTTTCTCTGTCAGTTCTGGAGGAAGGTCCTTGTCCTCAATCTTCCCCTGGTCGAGAAGTTTCTCAGGCACAGGGATCCAAGTTCCGAAGGATGTGCTCTGCTTCCAGTGCTGCTTTCTTGGTGCTATGAGGTCCTCAACTCTCTGCTTGCTTCACTTTCCTTTTATCTCTTATGAGATAAAAGGTGGTTCAGACCACACCCCAGGGAAACTCCGTTTACATTGGATCAGGCATGTGACCTGGATAAGTGCGGTGTTACAATCCCACCCTAACCTCTTAACATGAAATACGATCACAAAATGGAGGACAACCACGCAATACTGGGAATCATGGCCTAACAAAGTTGATACACATATTTTTGAGGGGACATAATCCAATCCATGACTCCTACCAAAAAAAAAAAAAAAAAAAAGGAGCAGGAAGGTGGAGGCTTTCGTCAGAATCACAGTCATCATGAGAACTCAGGTTCCTAGGCCAGGTGGGACCAGAGTGACTGAGGACAATCAGCATAAGGAGTGTCCCTTTCCACATTTTCTCCCGCTATAAGATGTCACCCTGGGTACTCACAGCATGATGAAGGAGGAAACCACCCAGAAGCAAATCCCTATGCTCAGAGCCAGCACACATTCTGTCTTGAGTCCAAAGTTAGGATATGATACAAGGGCAATGCCCCACCTGTGCTTTTCTGTTCACCAGCTCATTGGGCCACCATCTGTTAATTCTTCTCAATCCAACTCAAGAAGGGGCAGGGGAAAACCCACAAGTGGAAGGTCAGTGAAGAGAGCCTTAACCACAGCCATGGGCCTGAAGTCTTGCCTGGTCCTGTTGGTCAGCTGAAATCAAAGCCACGCTCACCACAGCTGTACAACTCCTCACCTTGTCCCAGAGCAAAACAGGTTTAAGCCAGGACACATGTACCAAGGCAGGCTTGGGACTCTGGCAAATGGTGTAGTATGAACACAATCAAGAAAAAGGACTTGGAAGGGCAGCAGGGCTACAAAGACATCTTCCACAAAGACAACAGCTCTATGCAGTGGAGTAGGGAGCCTAAGGACAAGAGTAACATGCCAGGTTTGTGACAGGCATGTGCCCAGAGTGATCCGAAACGAGACTGTTCATGGAGGCACCTGGGGAAGTGCTATACATAAATCCTACAGAAGTGGTTCACAAGGGTCCACAGTAAGGGGCACCACCCAGTCTAAGGGCCTTGCTCCAAGATGTGGGACCAGAATGCTGGAAGATCCCACCCTTCCTCTCTTTCTCCTTCATACACACCCACACACACAAACACACACACACACACACACACACACACCTGAACAACTTCCTCATTGGAAAACAAAGGGCCACAGCAGTGGTAGGGGAGGAGAAAGAGTCAGAATGGAGAACTAAGTGGAGAATGCTGAGCTGAGGCTCCTTTCCCTGTGCCATGTGGGCTGAGAACCAAAGAAGTGATTCTGGAACCCCATATCCAGGCCTTCACTAACCTATGGAGACATTGATAAAGCAGGGGCAACATTAGTTGAAGGCAGACTATTCTCAATCTATGAAACTCAGGCCTCTCCCTTCAGTTCATATATTCTTCTTTATCCATGGGATAACAAGAGGAAAGCCTGGGACTGGCTTGAGCTGGACAGAGGACTCAGCCAGGATAGAGGCTGGGGAACCCTAGAGGCTCTCTGCCCTCCCCTCTCACTCAGTACCAAAATGAATGGTGACCCCTCAGCCCCTTCTTTCTCTGAACACCCAGGCCCTGAACATGGAAACTGAAGAGAAAAAAGAGCTTGAGGGGATAAGACAGAGGGATCTGCACTGAGACTCTTCCCTTCTATGTCCACAGGGTGACTCCAGGGTACCCATGGTCTGAAACAATGTGGCCCAAGGCATTGTCCACCATGGATATGATAAAAACCCCTCAAGTGGTCTTCACCATAATCTACAGCTTTGTTCCCTGAATCCACAGAATAATGAATGTGGTCAAGCATACCTAAGTGACTGGCACCTGGATTCTGTAGCATATGAGGGGGTGTCAGACTTTTAATAAAGACCATCTCCCAGTATGGAGGAGCTTCCTTCTGTCTTCCTTGAACATACACACTGGTCCACTGCTATGCACCAGAGAGGCTCTGACTATACCTTCTCCCCTCTTCTATGTTTCCCTTGCTCACTCATCCTCAAACTCCCCCACATAAAACACCAGCTCACAACTGTGCCCTGTCCCATCATATCAGCATCTGTAAAGTCGGGTCTCTCTATCTGACCGTATCAGGTGTTGGAACGTCTTCCTCAGAGGAACGCTAGAACGTGCTGCATGGTGGTCTCAACAATGGCCTCTTCTTGTTTCTAAACCAATCCCAGATGAAAAGCAACTGAGCCTCCAGCCCACACAATAGGGACCTGACATGGTATTCATCAGGAGCACTTCCCTGTGAGACTCAATCCTTGTCTCCCTCTGTTCCTATGCAGCTCAGCAGGGCATCTCCTCTGTGCTGCTGTCCCAGCTGCCTGCTGCCTGCTGGCCCCTGGTCTTGTCAGAGAAGGGGCTCAGGGATACCAGGTTGTGCCCGTTGGAGCAGAGCCTGGGGAATGCAACTGCCAGGTCTGGTCCCCATACCTGTAGACACACCTTCCCAATCTAATCTAGCCCAGCACACCACACACCCCCATGTGGGCTCAGAGTTGAACAGATAACGCTCAATTAGCAGGTGTCCTTCTTTCAACCTGTCCCACTTGGTCACTCCTGGCTGATTGGTATCTTCTTTATGTTCATGTCTGATGGTGATCACAAGCCCTTGGGGCCTATGGCCTTTAAATGACATTTGTTTGCAGCAGGATTGGAATTTGCTCATCCCACCCTCAAATGAACATTTATCTACTACCTAAGTGACAGCTATAAAGTATGAAATCAACATGCAGAAAGCAATTAGGCATTTGTTCTTTTCTTGGAACTAGACCAATACCTAAGACAAATTTGTGGGGCTGACCAGACCAAGTGGGTTCACCTGGGGCCCAGTATTGACTAAGCCCCACAAGAATGATGTAATCTATCATGGTCTCGTGGTGAGGCTGATAAAAGCCCCGAGCCCTGAGGCTCAGGTGGGGACTCTTGGTTAGTGCCCTGCACAGGAGAAAGTAGTCATCCCTCTTTGGGAAGTGGAAAATATGCAATGAGACCCCTCCCAAGCCTCACCCTATGCATGACTATGTTTATATCATTTTTCTTCTTGTTGTTCTAATAAAGTTGTAGCTGTAAGTATAGTACACTCTGCATGAATTCTGTGAGTCGTGCTGGTGAATTAATGAACCCAAAAGGGTGGTGAGAGCCAGCAGGCCCTGATATCTGCCTATTTGTCAGTCTGAAAGAAGGTGTTCCTCTAACTAGTGAACTATGACCCAACTCTGGGAAACTAGGGTCAGAGAGACAGGGCTGTGCGCATAGCTGGCACCTTAAGTGGAGACACAGGGGGCGACTTAGAGCCATTCCCAATAGCACACAAGAAATATCTCCTTTGTAAAAATGTGCTGAAACTCTCAAAAGTGTATGAAATTTGACAAATAAATTTTAAGTGATCTCAACACTTTAGGCCATGTGACTCACAGATGATTACTAGAGTATCAGGCTCATATTCCATCTACATTGTTTTTCTAAGATTCCATGAACTCTTCACAAGTATAATTCCCCACAATGATACTATGACCCAGTGTTTAGAGGCAGAGCAGTTTTCCATAGCATTTCAAAAATGATGAAATTTTACACTGTTTCTTTTTAATGAGTGTTATCATAAGTAGCATGATTAGAATTGACAATAATTTTAGCAGCAGTTATATCTGGGGCAGAAAAAGATTATTACCTCCAACCTGTGCCTTATATTCTAGGTAGTATATACATAACACTCTCCTATGGAAAGCCTGACAGCCCTCAAGCACACAGAGCCTCACCAGAACAGGGGGCCAGGAGTCTGGAGGACTTCATCTAAATCACATCTTCATTGACACCCCAGACTCATGGGGCAGGTGGGACCAAAATAAACAAGGATAGTCATCATAAGGAGCGTACCATCCACATATTCTCCCACAGTCAGATAACATCCTGGTTGCTCACAGCATTGCGAAGGAGGAAAGCACCCAGCAGAAAATCCCTGGGCTCAGAGGCAGCCCATGCGCTGCCTCGAAATAAAAGAAATGACGTGATTCTACAGCATATTACCATACATGTACCTCTATGTTCACCAGGTCATCAGGCTTCACTCCACTCCCTCTTTCCAGCCTGTATCCTCTGCTGGGTACCAGAATCTCTCAGGGAACTAGAGAAAGCCGTCAAGTAGACTGTAGTAAAGACAATGCAATCCCTGGCCTGGCACCCAAACGAAACAGTAAGATCTGAGTTATAAGCTTTGGCTGGTTCTGGGCAGCTAAAGTCAAAGAAATGCTCACCACATCTTTATTAACAACTCATCTTCTCCAGGACCTAGACAGGGTGAGCTGGGCCACATGTATCGAGGGAGGCTCACAACTCTGGTAGATGGTCATGAAGGATACCAGACCAATGAGAGAAGATGCTGTCCTCGAACTTAGTGAGCTGCTCCATTGAGGATGAGGCCTAGGAATGTTGTTTCTAGAGGGAAAGTAACCAATATTTCCACTGCATCAACCACTCTCCTAAGGAAATGGAATTTTGTTGAAAGGGCAGAAGCAGGATAAGATTATCCAATAAGCAAGGTAAGCACAGGGTTACTTGTGCTTAACTTACTAAGCTGTAGTCAACAATTTCAGTTTTTCACCTCATCAAAGATTCAGCTTTTAGGTATGGCTGTCTATCTCCTAAACCCACATCACCTTCTTACAGAATCAAAGTCTCTTTTCAAATCCATAGTCCATGACAGGGCAGATTAGCCATTAAGTAAGGTAAACACAGTCTTACTTATGCTTACTTACTAATCTGTAGTGAACAGTTTCACATGTTAAAAAGTTCACTACAGATTAGTAAACATAAGTAAGGCCGTGCTTACCTTGCTTATTGGGTAATCCAACCCTGGGTAAAAGTATCTGAAGATCCCCAGAGCAGGGCAGTGACCCTTAATTAAGGCTATTTCCTTCTTCTGTGAAAACAAGAACAGAGACCATCACCAGAGTCAGGGATGCACAAGGTACAGAAAATTTGCCTAATAGCAATCTTCACAGGGACCCCAGCTTACCTGGGTCAAATGGAAAGAGAGACATCAAGAAAATTCAGAATAAATAGAAAAGATTGTTTGCCTCTTTTTGTATCTGCCTGCATGCTTGCAAATACTTTGACACTGAGATATTTGATCCCTCAAAAATACCAAGGTGCGGATCAACATTGGTTGATCAGGGCATCCTGAGACCAAACAATGAATTCACACAGGTTAGTCTGTCAAACCATGATCTCATGCTCTCCTATTCTGGTATCTCTTCACCTTCCTACTGCTCTCATCAACATCACATCTCCTCTTCAACCCCAGTCTCTATCTTCACCCCCACCCCAAGATTCTGTATTGACTGAAACTACCAATAGTCGATGGATGATAAAGATCTTATATAAATGATGAAGATCTTGTATGGAAGAAGAGTTTTTAATTTTTGGATTTATAATATCAATAAATACTCAAACTCCTGGGCTCTCAAACTGAGAAGCACTGAGAGGGAATTTTGGGTTGAGAGATGTTATGTATTAAAGTAGGCAGTTGCTTATCGCAAATGCAAGTCCATATGGCATCATATTCATGCTTTTTTAAGACTCAAGGCGGGAAGTGAACACTATTTCAACTAAAACAAAACCCCAAAGCCTATTCCTCCCTTCTCATAGTTCAGGATTTCTCCAGGTAAATGTGGTCTGCTCAGTAAGAAACTGCCTAAGAATGTGGTTCTTGCAACATCCTCACCATACACATTCCTCTAGGAGGAAAGAGTGACATGCTGAGTTCATATCTTGAGAATCAAGACAACCTAGAATAAAACAGACGGTCATTGAGCCTGCCCCTTCTTACTCACCTCTTGTTTTAAAAAGCCTCGAACGAGAAACGACATACAACTTCTGACCTGAGCAACTTTCCCAAGATGATGCTGCCGCTCCTGATCCTGTCGGCCTTGCTGCTGCCCTCCAGAGCCTTCATACGTAAGTGACTGTCCATAACTCAGGGGTCTGGCTCTTTTCATAAGTGATATCTCCACAGAGCTCCAGCTTAGCCTATCTCTATGATGCATCCTGGACCCACTTTTTCCCCAGAAATTTAATGAAATCTATGTTTTATGTCTGCATAAACAATGTACAGGAATGACAGGGAAAAATGCTCCCAAGAAAACTGATGGCCCATTCCCCTTTCATGGGCTGTACCGCTATTGTCTAGAAGGAAGTGATTTCTTATCAAGATGGCCATAGATTCAGTAGCAGGAGGGAAAGCTAAAATGAATGCTGTAAATTTCATCTATCTAATCAAAACAATGCACAGCTTAATGTCAGGAGCTACTGAACAGGTCAAAGAAGGAAGAAGCATTTCATACTCCATATTCTAGACTTCACCTTCACCTTGTTCCTATTATGCTGAGCTTCTCAGCTCTATCAGGGCAGAAATTCAGATCCAAACTGAGTCACTGGACATCAGAGTGTCTGATTACTGCTACTAAGTCCCTGATTTACATGGGGCCCCCACTCAGGCTCCATTCCTTTCATTTCCCCTCTGTACTTTTATTTCCAGTTTCTATTCTCACCCCCCTTTATCCTGAGGACTCAGTGTCCTCTGAAGCAAATTCTGTGCTAGAGCTCAGATGTCTATTAGGACTTCTCCTCCTCAACCACAGACCAAAGACAATCTAAGGACTGCTCATTCATGTAACCAAAGAACATTTATGGACTATTTTCTATGTGCCAGACTCGGTACGGAAGAGATACCAAAGGATTCTGTTCCATGAGCTCATGATATTTAGATCCTTAGAAACCAGCCCATGCAGGAATTGATCACAACACTGGGGTTCTGAGATGCTTCAGGACAAAAAACATCCAGAGCAGGTCAGTGAAACAGGTCTTCTGGGTTGGGCATCCTGGAGGTAGATCGTTTCCTAATAACATGTATCTGAAATATAATTAACTCAAATAAAGGCTGAGGTCCCTCATCTCCATAGGAAGAAAGTGAGAACTAGGGATGAAACTGGTCATATTACAAACCAGCCATGCTGCCTACAGGAGCAAGGATCCCATCTCAGTGTTAAAGGCCCTTCAGATGACTGTCTTCCAACCCAAGTCAAACTCCACAGACCATTCAGCCTCTGAATATCCCAGTCTTCTAGACCACAAATACTGCCCATCCTCTGAGTTCTATGAGCACAGATATGCAGACAGGTTTTCTCTTTAACAGTGATCAAAGGGGGTAAAGAGGCCGCACCACACTCACGGCCCTACATGGCATCAATAACAGTCACTGAGGACAACCATAGCTGGATAGCATGTGGAGGTTTCCTGGTGCAAGAAGACTATGTGCTGACAGCAGCTCACTGTTACAAAAGGTGAGGAACAACTGGGTTCTTGTTTCCTGGGAACCCTAACATCATTCCACAGGTGTCGCACAGGACGATCCCTCAGTGCATAGAGCCCAATCTCATCAGAAGACCCTTCTGTGCATCTCTAGTCTGGAGGAAGTGAGTATGGGTTAGAGTATTGGGATTTGTGGAGTGGGGGCTGTGGCAGGTGAAGCTGCTAAAGAACAAGGCCTGGGTCACTGCAGCAGAAAAAGGAAGGTAATACTATTCACATTTGGATTGAGGTATCAGAGGGAAGAAATAAAACACGTCTTCTGCCCCATTTTCCTCCTCCCAGTTTGGCCTGGCTGCAGGCCTGCCTTGGGTTGGAACATCAACATCCTTATTTGATGCTGAGTTGAAGTTCCTATTTACTGTAGCCAATCTTTCTTTGCAGGAATATGACAAATATCTTTGTCACCCTGGGAGCTCACAATATCCAGAAAAAGGAAAATACGCAGCAGGTCATCCCTGTGCTTCAAGCCTTCCCTCACCCAGAGTTCAGCTCAGATTTAAAACTCAATGACATCATGTTACTGAAGGTATACCATCTTGCTTCCATTTGGGTGCAGCCTCACAGGGTACTGGGGAGCCATAGCTTATTCAGAGCCTCAGGTCCTCCTTCTCCATCTGACTGCTCTACTAGTCCCAGTGCCATAGAAGCTGGCTTGGGGGCTATCAGGACAGTATAGGAACTACTTCCCTGGCTCTGAGCCCTTCTGATAGAGCAGGATGAGAATTACCATTTCTCACCTTCTCTGAACAGCTGAAACGCAAGGCTCAACTGAACACAGCTGTGCAGACCATTGCCCTACCGAGGAGCCAGGACTGGGTGAGAGCAGAGCAGAAGTGCAGTGTGGCAGGCTGGGGATTAATGAATAATGGCTGGCTGTCAGACACACTCAAGGAAGTAGACCTGGAAGTGCAGAACAAGCAGGAGTGCAGGCGAATCTTCCCACACTATGATGACACCACCGAGCTGTGCGTGGGAAACCCTCTAGGCATTAAGGATATGGGAATGGTAAGGAGACAATCATCTTTCCTATCTTGCTTCAGAAACAAAGTGATTCTAATTCCCTATGGTCAGGCATTCACTGGCCATGAAGCCATGGTAAAGTAGGGTTCACATGGGTGATGGCATTCTGTTCTCAATCCATAACACCAGGGAATCTTGCTCCAGCTCATCTCTTGTCCTTTCTTCATGGGAGAACAAGAGAAAAGCCTGCAACTAGGTTGAGCTGGAGAGAGAACTCAGTTACGGCAGAGACACACAGTTCTGGGTGATCCCGGTGGCATGGACTCTGCCCACCGGTATCACTCAGAGCAAAAGTGAATGGTGACCCTCCAGCTCCCTCTTCTTCTGAACACCCAAATCCTGAGAAGGAGGACATGGGAACCGATGAGAAAATAAGAGCCTGAGGGAGAAACCCAGAAGGGGCTCCACTGAGACTGTTCCTTTTTCTGTTTACAGGGTGACTCCGGGGGACCCCTGGTGTGTAACAATGTGGCTCATGGCATTGTCAGCCATGGATATGATAACAAACCTCCTAAGGTCTTCACAAGAATATCCAGCTTTGTGCTCTGGATCCACCAAATAATGAAACGTTCTAGCATAGCTAAGTGATTGGACCCTTGATTCCGAGAGATAAGATGTGTGTTGTGGTGTCAGTCTCTTAATAAAAAACATCTCCCAATGTGGAGGAGTGCCTTCTGTGTTTCCTTGTGTCCTTCTGTGCCTGAGGTAGGCTCACCTACTCCACTCTCTTCTCTGCCTGCTCAACAATTCACAAACTCACCCACACAAGCTAACAACTCACATTTGTGCACCATCCTGTCCTGTCAGCCCCTGTAATGTCAGGTCCCTGTGTCTGACCCTGTCAGGTGGTGGAGTGTCTCCCTTAGAAGAACAATGGAATTTGCTGCATAAGGCTGTCAACGATGGTCTTTTCATCTTCCTAAACCCACCCCACCATAGTGGTTAAGTGCTACGACTGCTAACCAAAAGGTTGGCAGTTCGAATCCAACAGATGCTCCTTGGAAACTCTATAGGGCAGTTCTGCTCTGTCCTATAGGGTCATTATAAGTTGGAATTGACTTGACAGCAATGGGTTTTTTGTTTTGTTTTTGTTTTGTTTTGTTTTGTTTGTTAAACCCACCCCAGCCCAAAAGCATAGAGGTGGGGAGAAAAGCAACTGCACCTCCAACCAACACATTGGGGGCCTGACATGGTCTCTATCATGACTATATCCCCATGAGCCTCCATCCTTGTCTCCCTCTGTCCTCAGCTCAGCAGGACCTCTACTCAGTGTTGCTGCTTCAACTGAGCCCTTCTACCAATCCCTCATCCTGTCAGAGACTGAGCTCAGGGAAACCAACCTGTGCCTATTAGAGCAGAACTTGGGGGAATGTGTCAGACACGCTGGGGCCCACACATCTAGACACACCTCCTATTTGTGCAGACCCAGCTCACCCTTTCTCATGCGGATCAGCACACCCCACAGCCTACGTAGGATCAGAGACAAGCAACCCCCACTCACTTAGCAGCTACATTCCCTCTGCCTGTCCTACTTGGTCACACTTTGCTGATTGGTTATTGATTATGTTTCATATGTGGACCCTGGTCGTTATGGCCTATGTGCTTGAGAAGTTGCCTCTATGCAACAGAATGGGAATTTGCTCTTCCCACCCTCAAGTGAATATCTAGCAACTGTCTAATCGACAGGCCACGTAAGAGAGCAGTAAAACCACAAAGGAGGTCCTCCTCCAGGAATTATAAACCTGTACTTTTTGTCTAAATTCCAAATTCAATCTGAAGATACTGTTTCCACCCATCTGTCCTCAGGCAGTTGCCCACATTGTTTACAATTAGGGCTCAAGAACCCCAGGGACTTTCTATGTAGGGTGCACAGATGTCAAGCTTCTAGTACAGAGAGGCCAAGGCTCTAACCTGCCCAGACACAGCCTTTCTGGCATAACATAGAGGACAGAAAGGACAATGCTGGTGTCATTTGCATAAAAACTGTCTGCCAATGGTAGCTTAGTGCTGAGGAGTGAGGAACAGTAGCCAACACCCTCTTGTGGACACCCACAGGGCTGATTGCTTTCAAGTCAATTCCAACTCATAGTGACCCTATAGGACAGAGTAGAACTGCCCCATAAGGTCTCCAAGAAGTGGCTGGTGGATTCAAACTGCTGACCTTTGGTTAGCAGGCAAGCTCCTAACCACTGTGCCACCAGGGCTCCCATTCTACTCTGAAGTCCTACATTTCAGGGACTTTCTGAGCCCACTGTCATCCAAGGCTCAGTGCGGGTTATGGAGCTCCATCCCAGATCAAGGCTAGGAAGGACTGAGAGCTGGACGTATGATAATACTGTGGGATCCTGTCCACTCCCCAAATGACAGTGGGACAGCACTAAACATGAGATCAGGTGGAAGATATTGAAGCAATGGGACCAGAATACAAACTGCTTTAGGGCAGCTCAGTCTCCACGGACAGTACAGTTCTGATCCACTCCAGCTGTACCAAACAGCCAGGGTGCCGAGAGGTAGAGCATCCTGAAGACCTAGGTTGCAGCTTCATCTGACATCATGCCATTCCACCCCACACCTTTAGCACTTGTTCAACTCTGCCCTCCCCCGGACAATGTGCTATGCATCCTTTCCTGTTGAGTGAATATTAGAAGATGAACTCTGGAAATAAAACTTTCCACACTGTAGGCAAGCACAGATAGTTGAAAACCACCCAACGTATTTCCCTAAATAGGAGAAACCAACTTTTTGAGAACTAATTCAAGACAAGGCCAAGCAGATAAGAATAATAAAAACATTTTTAAAAAAACCCTGTTGCCGTTGAGTCGATTCCAACTCATAGCGACCCTATAGGACAGAGTAGAACTAACTGCCCCCTGGAGCTTCCAAGGAGTGCCTGGTGGAATCGAACTGCCAATCTTTTGGTTAGCAGCTGTGGCACTTAACCACTATACCACAGGGTTTCCAAAAATACTAATATATAATTAAACACATGTATCTTATGAGTCATAACAAAATTTTAAAATACATGTTTGCTTTAAATCTTATATTCTTCTGTATTTTTTAACGATCTTTTACATGATGCCTTTATTTAAACAAATGAATAACAGGATTATTTAACAGTGTCAATTAGTACTTGCTAAAGGAAGGAAACCCTGGTGGCGTAGTAGCTAAGTGCTGGCTGCTAACCAAAGGGTCAGCAGGCGCTCCTTGGAAACTCTATGGGGCAGTTCTACCCTGTCCGACAGGGTCGCTATGAGTCAGAATTGACTCGACGGGAAGGGGTTTGGGTTTGGTTTTTTAAGGGAAGGAAATATTAAACGATTAATATGTGTGAGAAGTATAACAATATTTCATATCTATCTTCCAATACAGCAATTACTTTTAGTACTTTAAAATCTCTCATTAGATAGTTACATTATTATGAGATTTTTCTTCTCTTAATATACAAAAATCTGTATATTATTACAGACATTAGTCTTGTAAAGCTGATTATGAATACAATAGGACTAATTAGGCAGATATGTACATTCAATTAAAAATAAAAAATCATCTTTTTGCTATCTTTTGATATAGTTAAGTATTTTGACTCTTACTGGGTTTTTTTTTTTTTTTTTCCAATAACACTGCTAAAAGGCCTGCCACTTTTGAACATCTTTTATTTCTTTTAAGTAGCTCCAACATGGAATATAGTTAAACATAACTGTCACTTTGACTTACAGGCCTGCTCTAATCAAGCCAACATTTCACTGATTCCTGGTGTCTACAAGCTAAATTTCCTTTCAGCAAAAGTGTCTGAATGTGCAACACTTAGAATTTTACCTATTAGCAACAGCAGGTTTTTAATTCGTGGGAAACAGGCTTCTACTCTCCAGATATGTCCATCCACTTGGTGTCTACAGGACTGCATTGGTAGACCAGATGTTTGTCATCAGTAATTCTGCATTTGCAAATTTATCATATAAATTCTCTTCATTGATTATATCCAATATGTCTATACACTCCAAAGCACATAGGATGTCATCACAATTTATACCTTTCTACGTCAGGGAAAAGGACTTTAAAGCACAGGAATAATTTGAACTTTATTACAAAGAAATTACAGTTATACTAAAAAAATGCAAAAGCCCTTTTTACCTTGGCTGCCTTCTTCCCATGATGTTTTAATGTTCTGAAGAAGTCTTACCTTCAACGCAGGAGTCACTTTTTCTCTTCTCTGTATGAGTTTTTGTTGCAGTCTACACATGACATCAAACAACTGGTTTACTCTCAGTTCATCTTTTTCCAGGTTAATAATAGCCTCTTCAAAGGTCATCAAACAGTCTGGAGAAACAACATACACGTTTCTGTTGCACTGTAACCCTTTTCTCCATTCTCACCCTCAATGATACATGAGAATATCCTTTAACTTAAACACTCTGCAAAGATGATTTTATCGCAGGCCAGTAGTGCTTTAGCACCTTTACTACAGCCAGAAACAATGACAGCCATTTTACGGGCATATGTTTATTCTTCCCATATCTATACACCATAAATCTCAGTGTGATTGTTAAGGTTCAGTGTCAACTTGACTGGGCCATAATTCTCAGTGGTTTGGCAGTTATGATATAGTTTGGCAGTCGTATAAGGATGTGATCACTTCCATGATGGATTTAAATATGATGGGATATGCTGTGAGCAGCTGATAAATTGAAAGGGAGTTTACTTGGGGGGTGTGGCCTACATCCAATACAGGCAGAATTTCTGGCAAGTCTCTCAGGGTTTTGCTCACTCAGGATCCTGCACGTGGCTCCTGTTTGTCTGACTTCCGGCTCTTGAAACTTCGGCTAGTAGCTGACCTGCCTACTTGCCTGCTGATCTTGGGATTCATCTATCTTTGCAGCCTGTGAACCAAAGCCCTGCTGTATAACCTACTGATCTTGGGTTTGCCAGGACCTGCAGATACGTGAACCAGGAGAAGCCTCCAGCCTGAACCAAGAACTTGGGACATTCCAGCCTTTACAACCACATGAGCCACTTCTTGATTTAAACCTCTCTCTTTTTATATATATATATATATATTTATATGCTTTAGTGGTTTTGCTTCTCTAGAGAACCCACCCTAAGATATTCGGTACCCGGAGTGGTTCTAGAGAAACAAAATTGTAAGGATAAGCTTTCTAAATTGTTTCTGATGCCTAGTTAGTCTTAAAGATTTTGATGACTCTGCTTCTAGCAGTTAAGAGGGCACTGATAACCCATGGCATGAGGTGACAATAGATATATACAAAATATCACCACCAATAGATCGAGTATTAGTGAAAGAAGAGGCTCTGGGTGATCACATGTTTGATACTTTTCTATAATTTTGTCATAATGAGAAGAATAAGGAAGTTGGTTTGTTGGTCCTACTTTCAATAGACAAATAGGTGAAAGAAAGAGATGAGCTCAGGTATTCAGAGTCAAAGCTCAAGTGATGCATAAATGACTTCAAATTTTCTACTTGAGCCCTGAAAGAAAGCCTTATTTCTTGTAGTAACAGAGGTGATATTGCTGAAAAGCAAACCCAGACTCAATTATTGTAAGAGTGGCTGAATTACAATGCCAACTAAATTCCCCACCTCAGGTGGTACCTGAAGTGAGGGCATTGATTGGAAATAAATGTGATCCTGATACTTGAGGTGAGGAAAATAGGCAGATAATCAGCAACCTGCGGACACTGAGCCCCTAAATTCTGTTGAATAACTCCAGCCAACAGAACCAGCCCTCTCACTCTCATCTGAAGAGATTACTCCATCTTTGTCTGCTGAGCCACCTTCCCAGTAAAACCATTAGACACTCCACCCCATCTGATGACATTAACCTAGCTGTGTCTAAAGAGCTTTTGAGTCATTGTCTGGGTCATCAGCTGAGGCAGTTGCCTTACAAGACAACACTAAATGTTCTCAAAACACTTCCCCACCACCCATTTTTGGCTACTAGACCTATAAGTAGACTTAAGTCCCAGCGAGCCCTAAAAGGTGAAGTACAAAACTACAAAAAATGTAACCCAACAGGAAGTACATGACACTCCAAAAGAACTACTTGACTTTTCTAATATGTACAAACAGAAACCTGGGGAATATGTGTAGGAATAGATATTAAGGGTGTGGGATAATTCTGCAAGTAACATAAAGTCTGAGCTTATTGATATGGGCCCCCTAAGCACAGAACCTTTGTTCAGTGTTTCAGCTCAAGAAGTTAGGAAACGATTTAATAGTTTATCTGGTTGGGTCACAGAAGCATGGATTACATGGTGGCCTACACTAAATCAAATTGAAGTACCAGACCTGCCTTGGTATACTGTAGAAGAAGGTATCCAAAGGCTTATGAAAATTGGCATGTGAGAGTGGATGTATCAGATTAGAGCCGCAGACCCACACATGGAGTGCCTAGAGGACATACCTTTTACCACAACAGTGAGGAACAAATTTGTGAAGGGAGCCCCAGCGTCCTTGAAGACTGCCGTGATTACTATTTTATGTAAGTCAGATTTGACAGTGGGAACTGCCCTAACTGAATTAAAACACCTATCTACAATGGAGCTGATCGGACCCCATGGTAGTAGGGGCCAAGTGGCAGCACTCAGTTTACAAAGACAAGGTGGCATGGTTACCATAATGGACAGCAGATTCAAAACTGTTATCAGAATAGTCTCACTTGTATGGACTTATGGTGTTGGCTACTTGAGTCACGGTGTCCCTAGGAGTGAAATAGACAGAAAATCTACTAAATATGTACTTGACTGATGCAAGCAGAAGAATTCTAGGTCAAGTGTACAGCAGAATAGAAAGCCAGTCCCCCTTGATCAATTCCCAGACTTGAGCTAATTTAAAGACCCACAATCCCTTGAATGAAGAGAATGTCAGGTCCCCTTGAGGAAAGATCTCACTACAGTGCCAAAAATGTATACTGTTGATCTTTCTCCCGGCCTTCCCCAAAGGGATCTACAGCCTTTTACCAAAGTGACTGCTCATTGGGGAAAACGAAATAATCAGATTTGGGGGGGATAAATGGATACTGGCTCTGAATTGATACAAATTCCAGGAGACCCAAAACATCAGTGTGGCCCACCAGTCAGAGTGGGGGTATATGGAGGTCAGTTTATTAATGGAGTCATAGCTAATGTCCATCTCACAGTAGGTCCAGTGCATCCAGGGAGCCATCTTGTAGTAGTTTCCCTGTTCCAGAATGAATAAATGGGATAGATATGTTCAGCAACTGGCAGAACTTGCGCCCCCCCACCATTGAAACCATGACAAGTGGATTAAGGGCTATTATGTTAGCAAAAGCAAAGTGGAAGCCATTAGAACTGCTTCTACCTATGAAAATAGTAAACCAAAAGCAATACAGCATTCCTGAAGGATTTGCACAGATTACTGCCACCATCAAGGACCTGAAGGATGCAGGTGTAGTAATTCCCACCACATTCCCATTCAACTCCCTCTTTGACCTGTGCAAAAAACAGATGGATCTTGGAGAATGACAGCGGATTATCAAAAACTTAACCAGGTGGTGACTCCAATTTCAGCTGCTGTTCCAGATGTAGTTTCATTGCTTGAGCAAATGAATACATCTCCTGGTTCCTGGTATGCCAGCTGTTGCACTAGCTAATGTCTTTTTCTCCATACCAGTTTTGAAGAACTACCAGAAGCAGTTGGTCTTCAGCTGGCAAGGCAAGCTGCCTTCAGTGTCCTACCTCAGGGCTATAACAACTCTCCAGCCCTACCTTATAATTTAGTCCACAGGGACCTTGATCACCTTTCCCTTCCACAAGACATCACACTGGTCCATTGCATTGATGACATTATGCTTATTGGAACTAGTAAAGAAGAAGGGTCAATGACCCTGAATTAATTGGTAAAACATTTGTGTGCAGTTCCTGTTGTTGGTAGGTGCCGTCAAGTCAGTTCCAACTCATAGTGACCCTATGTACTACAGAACGAAACACTGCCCGGTCCTGCACCATGCCCACAATCATTCCTATGCTTGAGCCCGTTGTTGCAGCCACTGTGTCAGTCCATCTCATTGAGGGTCTTTCTCTTTTTCACCTGACCCCGTACTTTACCAAGCTTGAAGTTCTTCTCCAGGGACTGAGTATTCCTGACAACATGTCCAAAGTATGTAAGACATAGTCTCGCCCTTCTTACTTCTAAGGAGCATTCTGGTTGTACTTCTTCCAAGACAGATTTGTTTGTTCTTTGGCAGTCCATGGTACATTAAATATTCTTCACCAACACCACAATTCAAAGGCATTAATTCATCTTCTGTCTTCCTTGTTCATTGTCCAGCTTTTGAATGTATATGGTGTGATTGAAAATACCATGGCTTGGGTCAGGGGCACCTTAGTCTTCAAGGTGAAATATTTGCTTTTCAACATTTTAAAGAAGTCTTTCACAAGAGATTTGCCCAATGCGATGCGTCTTTTGAGCCTTGACTGCTGTATCCATGGGTGTTGATTGTGGATCCAAGTAAAATGAAATTCTTCAAAACTTCGATTTTTTTTTTTGTACTTTAATGGTTTACAGAACAAACTAGTTTCTCATCAAACAGTTAGTACACACATTGTTCTATGACAGTGGTTAACAACCCCACAACATGTCAACATTCTCCCTTTCCAACCCTGGGTTCCCTGTTACCAGCTTTCCTGTTACCTCTTGCCTTCCAGTCCCTGCCCCCCAGCTGCTGTGCCCCATTAGTCTTGTTCGTTCCATGGGTCTGTTCAATCTTTGGCTGAAGGGTGAACCTCAGGAGTGACCTCATTTACTGAGCTGAAAGGGTGTCTGGGGCCATACTCTCAGGGTTTCTCTGGTCTTTGTCAGGCCAATAAGTCTGGTCTTTCATTTTGAGTTAGAATTTTGTTCTACATTTTTCTCCAGCTCTGTCCAGGACCCTCAATTGTGATCCCCATCAGAGCAGTCAGTGGTGGTAGCTGGGCACCATCTAGTTGTACTGGACTCAGTCTGGTGGTGGCCATGGTAGATGTGGCCCATTAGTCCTTTGGACTAATCTTCCCCTTGTATCTTTAGTTTTCCTCAATATTCCTTGCTCCCAAAGGGGTGAGACCAGTGGAGTACCCTGATGGCCATTCACAGGCTTTTAAGACTCCAGACGCTACTTACCAAAGTAGAATGTAGAACATATTCTTTACAAACCATATTATGCCAATTGAGCTAGAAGTTCCCCGAGACCATGGCCCCCACAGCCCTCGGACCAGCAATTCAGTCCCTCAGGGAATTTGGATGTGTCTATGGAGCTACCATGACCTTGTCTTGTACAGGTTATGGTGGCTGCCCCAGTATTGTGTACTGTCTTACCCTTTACCAAAGTTACCTCTTATCTATTGCCTATTTAGTGTTTTCCCATCTCCACCTCTCCCCTCCCTCATAACCATCAAAGATTGTTCCTTTTTATGTGTAAACCTTTTCATGAGTTTTTACAGTAGTGGCCTCTTACAATATTTGTCCTTTTGTGATTGACTTGTTTCACTCACCTTAATGCCCTCCAGATTCATCCATGTTACGAGATGCTTCACACATTCATCGCTGTTCTTTATCATTGTGTAATACTCTATCGTGTGTATGTACTACACTTTGTTTATCCATTTATCTATTAATGGGCATCTAGGTTGTTTCCATCTTTTTGCTATTGTGAACAGTGCTGCAATGAACATGGGTGTGCATATGTCTATTCATGTGACAACTCTTATTTCTCTAGGATATATTCCTAGGAGTGGGATTGCTGGATCATATGGTATTTCTATTTCTAGTTTTCTAAGGAAGTGCCATATCGTTTTCCAAAATGGTTGTATCATTTTGCATTCCCACCAGTAGTGCATAAGAGTTCTGATCTCCCTGCAGCCTCTCCAACATTTGTTACTTCCTGTTTTTCGATTAGGCCGGTAATGCCGGGGTGAGAAGGTATTGCATTGTGGTTTTGATTTACATTTCTCTAATGGCTGGAGATCATGAGCATTTCCTCATGTGTCCGTTGGTCGTTTGAATATCTTCTTTGGTGCTGTGTCTGTTCATTTTCTTTGCCCATTTTTTAATTGGATTATTTGTCTTTTTGTTGTTGTTTCTTATAGATTTTAGAGATTAGTCCTTTGTCTGATTTGTAATAGCCAAAAATTTTTTCCCAGTCGTAGGTTCTGTTTTACTCTTTTGGTGAAGTCTTTTGATGAGCATGAGTGTTTTATTTTTAGAGGATCCCAGTTATCTAGCTTATCCTCTGGAGCTTGTGAGCTGTTGGTTGTGGTTTGTATCCTGTTAATGTCGTGTGTTAGGGCCTCTAGAATTGCTCCTATTTTTTCTTCTATGAACGTCATGGTTTTTGGCTTTATATTTAGGTCTTTGATCCATTTTGAGTTAGCTTTTGAATATGGTGTGAGTTATGGGCCCTGTTTCATTTTTTTGTAGATGTACATCCAGCTTTGCCAGCACCATTTGTTAAAAAGACTGTCTTTTCCCAATTTGATGGTCTTTGGGGCCTTGTCGAAGATCAGGTGACCATAGGTGGATGGATTTACATCTGGGTTCTCAATTCGGTTCCATTGGTCAACGTATCTGTCATTGTACCAGTACCAGGCTGTTTTGACTACTGTAGCTGTATGGTAGGTTCTGAGGTTAGGTAGCGCAAATCCTCCTATTTTATCCTTCTTCTTCAATAGTGCTTTACTTATCAGGGGCTTCTTCCCTTTCCATATAAAGTTAATAAGTTTTTCCATCTCTTTAAAGAATGTTGTTGGTGTTTGGACTGGTATTGCATTGTATTTGTAAATCGTTTTGGGTAGAATTTTCATTTTCACAATGTTGAGTCTATCTACCCATGAGCATGGTATGTTTTTCCATTTATGTAGATCTCTTTTGGTTTCTTGCAGTAGTGCTTTGTAATTTTCTTTGTATAGGTCTTTTGCATCCCTGGTTAGATTTATCCCAAGTATTTTATTTTTTTAGGGCCTATTATAAATGGTATTTTTTTCCTGGTTTCCTTTTCATTATTCTCTTTATTGGTGTATAGGAATCTAACTGATTTGTGTATGTTTATCTCGTATCCTGCTCCTCTGCTGAATCTTCTATTAGTTCCAGCAGTTTTCTCATGGAGTCTTTTGGGTTTTCTATGTACAGTGTCATATCATCCGCAAATAGGGAGAGTTTAACTTGTTCATTACCAATCTGAGTGTGTTTTATTTCTGTTTCTTGCCTTATTGCCCTAGTTAAGACTTCCAACACAAAGTTAAATACGAATGGTGATAAAGGGCATCCTTGTCTTGTTCCTGTTCTCAAGGGGAAAGTTTTCAGCCTCTGTCCATTAAGAATAATGTTGGCCATTGGTTTTGCACATATACCCTTTATTATGTTGAGAAATTTTCCTTCTATACCTATTTTATTGAGAGTTTTTATTAGGAATGGGTGTTGAACTTTGTCAAATGCCTTTTCTGCATCAGTTGAGATGATCGTGTGATTCTTTTCTTTCTTTTTATTTATGTGGCGGATTGCATTGATTGATTTTCTAATGTTGAACCATCCTTGCATACCTGGTATGAATCCGACTTGGCAGTGGTGTATTATTTTTTTTATATGATGCTGAATTCTATTGGCTAGAATTTTGTTGAGAATTTTTGCATCTATATTCATGAGAGATATTGGTCTTTAATTTTCTTTTTTTGCGGTGGGTTTGCCTCGTTTTAGTATCAGGGTTATGCTGGCTTCATAGAATGAATTTGGAAGTATCGCTTCCTTTTCTATGTCCTGAAATAGTTTGAGTAGTATGGGTGTAAGCTCTTCTCTGAATGTTTGGTAGAATTCTCCAGTAAAGCCATCTGGGCCAGAACATTTTTTCGTTGGGAGTTTTGTTTTGTTTTGTTTTGTTTTGTTTTGTTTTTTTACCTCTTCAATCTCTTCACTTATTATGGATCTGTTCAGATTTTCAATATTATTTTGTGTTAGTTTGGGTAGGTAATCTATTTCTAGAAATTTGTCCCTTTCCTCTATGTTTTCAGATTTGTTGGAGTATAGTTTTTCATAATACTCTGTTATGATCTTTTTATTTCAGTTGCGTCTGTTGTAATGTCCCCCATTTCATTTCTTATTTGGGTTATTTACATCCTCTCCTGTTTTTCTTTTGTCAGTTTGGCCAGTGGTTTGTTGATTTTGTTCATCCTTTCAAAGAACAAACTTTTGGGTTTTTTTTATTCTTTCTGTTGTTCTATTCTCTACTTCATTTATTTCTACTCTGATCTTTATTATTTCCTTTCTTCTGGTGGCTGTGGGCTCCTTTTGCTGTTCTGTTTCTAATTGTTCAAGCTGTGCAGCTAACGTTTTTATTTTGGCTCTTTCTTCTTTTTTGATGTGAGAATCTATTGCTATAAATTGACTTCTGAGGACTGCCTTTGCTGTGTCCCAAAGGTTTTGATATGCTGTGTTTTTGTTCCTGTTTGATTCTAGAATTTTTTTTTATTATTATTATTCCATCTCTGAGTTCTTCTATTACCCAGTGGTTTTTAAGCAGGGTGTTATTCAGTTTCCATGTAATTGACTTTTTTTTTCCCCTACTCTTCCTGCTGTTAATTTCTACTTTGATGGTGTTGTGGCCAGAGAAGACACTTTGCATTATCTCAGTGTTTTGGATTTTGTTGAGGGTTGCTCTGTGGCCTAAGATGTGGTCTGTTATGGAGAACGCTCCAAGCACTTTGGAAAAGAATGTGTACTTTTCAGCTGTTGGGTGGAGTGTTCTATATACGTCTATGAGGTCAAGTGGGCTGATTGTGCCCTTTAGCTCTCCTGTATCTTTTTTGAGTTTCTTTCTAGATGCTTTGTCCTTTGTCGAGAGTGGTGTGTTGAAGTCTCCTGCTATTATTGTGGAACTGTCAATTTCTCTTTTCAATGCTGTTAGACTTTAAGTGTTTTGGAGCCCTGCCGTTTGGTGTGTAGATAATTATTGTGGTTAAGTCTTCATGATGGATCATCCCTTTAATCATTATATAGTGCCTTTCTTTGTCTTTTATGGTGGATTTTGTTTTAAAGTCTATTTTACCTGAGATTCCTATTGCCACTCGTGCTCTATTTTGGTAGTTATTTCCTTGATATATTTTTTTCCATCCTTTGAGTTTTAATAAATTTACACCTTTGTTTCTAAGGTGTAACTCTTGTAGACAGCATATTGATGGATCCTACTTTTTTATCCATTCTGTCACTCTATGTCTCTTTATGGAGACCGTTTACATTCAGTGTAATTATTGATAGGTGTGAGTTTATCCCTGTCATTTTGTAGTGCTTTTTTCTGTGGTGCTAACATTTTCTTTGTTCCCCTTACTCTCTTATGATGAGCTGCTTTTGTTTGTGAATTTCTTTTTCATTTCTTTTGTTTTTGTAGATTTTGTTTTTATTGAGGCTTTATGTTTTTCTTCTTTATTTTGATGAGTTTGTTAACTTTCTTTGTGGCTACCTTAAAATTTACCCTTATCTTCCTAGGTTTGAACCAGTCTATTATTACTTGGTATTGCCTTGCCTTCCTCTCCATTAGAAAGTTCTATACCTACACCTTTTATTTCCTCCTTTATTGTTCTGACAATGTTGTCATTTACAGATTAACCTCTCTGGTTCCCTGTTGTAAATCTTTTGGTTTTGGATAGTTCTTGAGAGTTCATTTCCTGCTTTGGTATCTGGCTGGTACAATCTTGCATCCTAGAGTCACGCTGTGGTCTAATGTTGTTTGTTTTCAGACTGAAGGACTCCCCTTTGATAATTCTTGTAGATTTGGTTTTGTTTTTACATATTCCCTTAATGTCTGTTTATCTGGAAATGTCCTAATTTCACCATTATATTTGAATGAAAGTTTCGCGGGATGTACTATTCTTGGTTGGCAATTTTTTTTTCAAGGTTTCTTCTATGTCATCCCATTGCCTTCTTGCCTGTATGGTTTCTGCTGAATGATCAGGGCTTAGTCTTATTGTTTCTCTTGTGTATGCAACTTTCTGTTTTTCTAGAGCTGCTCTCAGGATTTTTTCTTTGTCTTTGGTTTTAGTGAGTGTGATTATGATATGCCTTGGTGTTTTTCTTTTGGGGTCTATCCTATATGGAGTTCACTAAGCTTCGTGGATGGTCAGCTTTTCATCAGTCATGGTATTAAAGAAGTTTTCTGTCAGCAGTTCTTCAATGATCCTTTCTGTGTTTTCTGTTTTCTCTCCCTGTTCTGGAACTCTGATCTCTCACAAATGTTCGCTTTTGATTGTATCCCACATGATCCTCAGGATTTCTCACTTTTTCTTTGCTCTTTTTTTGAATTTTCCTCAGACAGCGTTGTATCCAAGTGTTTGTCTTACATTTCACTGATCCTATCTTCCATCATTTCAAACCCACTCTTCAGTCCTTCTATGACACTTTCTATTTCTGAAATCTTGTTGCTTATCTTTTGGATTTCTAATTGTTGTTTTTGTATGATTTCTGGCTGTGAGCTTATTTTGGCATTTTGTTCCTGTATTATTTTCCTGAATTATTCCATTTTTCTGTCTGTATTTTCCAAAAATTTGTCTATTTTTTCCTCATTTTTGTCTGCTTTTTGCTTCAACTCTTGGATAACTCTGAATATTAGAGATCTGAATTCCCTGTCAGGTAGTTCTACTGCTTTTTCTTCTACTGGAAAGTCATCTGGTGTTTCATTTTGGATGCCTACTGGAAACATCCTGTCCTTTTTATATATATGTTTTGATATTGTCTGCTGTCTTCAGAACATTCAGTAGTTATTGTTTTCATTTCTTGATTGTAGATTTGTTTGTTTTGTCCTGGTTTTTTTTGTTTGTTTGTTTGTTTTATTTGGTTATGTCTGAGCAGGTAGGCTGTGCGTTCTTTGTGGTTTGCTTGTCTGTAGTTACAATACTTTTCACTTCCTTGTCCAAGGGGCAGGGCCAGTCACTCAGCTTTGGTACAGCAGGGCAGGTCCAGCTGAAGACGAAGGGCTGGAATGGGTTGTTTGTGGCACATACTGGGGCCAACAGGGCGGGCCAGGAATCAGTGCTGGGCAGTTTCTGGTAGGCCATGCCTGTGCTGCTCGGAGGTGTGATATTTATCGCACAGAACAGGTAGGCAGGAAAGAGGGGGAGATTGTGATGTATGGGGTAGTATGGGTATGGGGAAGAGGAGAGAGAAACAGGAGCCAAAAACAAACTAAAGAAGAAAGAAAAAAAGAGTCCAGAGGGAGCTTGCTGTTGGAATGGAGAGATGAGAAACCAAGAAATGTAGAAAAGCAAAATGGGGGGGGGAAGGGAAAAAGAAAAAAAAAACTAGATAAAAATTTGGAAAAGAAATGCCCCCAGAGTCCCACTGGTGCAGCCACAAAGACCAGGGAAGTCTCCCAGGCTGTGCAGTGTAGCCTGGCTCGAGGGGGTATAGATGTCACACAGCACCAGGTATGCAGGAGACAGGAAAAGAAGGTAAGTATAGGCTGAGAACTGAAGAAAGGCAGAAAGGGCAAAAGAGCAAAGAAAAAGAAAGAAAGAAAATGCCCCCCAGGAATCCTGCCTACGGGGCTGTGCAGATTGGGGGAATGGCTCTGAAGCCATGCAGTGCAGCCCAGCTAGCAGGGGCTCCCAAGTGTGAAAAGACAAAGGAAACAAAATGAAGCAAAACAAAACTAGCAAAAAAACAAAAATTCCCCAGGGATCCCATCACCGTGGTATTGACGGCCAGGGGAGTGGTTCCTCAGTCAAGCAGGGATTCACAGCCTTTCAACAAGAAGCAAATATGGCACACGGAGCCAGGTGTTCAAGAGAAAGGAGGGAGAGGTGGTGGTAGACACGGAAGAAACCAAAAGAGATGGAAAGAAGCAACATCAGCTCAGGGACCTGGCCAGTGTGTGGGGGGAGAATCCAAGCATTCCAGGGCAGAAGCAGTTGCCTCCTAGCCAAGACACTGCAGATGGCAAGCAGAGGAGGCCAAAGGTGGAAGGGAAGGGGGGTGGGGGTTAGGAAAGTGTATATCATTCCTTACCAGGTGCTCTGTCTCCTGCTGGGAGCTACGTGAAGCTGCTTTCCTGTCCGCCAATCTGCCATGTGGGTGAGGCAAATCCAAGCAGCAGGGACACTGCACTTCCCAGTCGGCCAGGCCACCACAGCCAGCCAGAAAGCTTGGAGGTAGAGCAGTGGGGAGCGGATGGGGAGTGGGAAAGTGTGTATTGCTTGTTACCTGGTACTCTGTCTCCGGCTGGAAGCTCTGTGAAGCTGCTTTCCCATGCTCCCTGTCAGCTGATCTCTGACAGGAGTCCAAGATGGATCCGTGCTGCATTAGCTGATAGAGAACCTCCGCAGGTATTTCTCCTCACTCTCTCTTCTCCGTCAGTTTCATATTCCATTCAGGGTTTGTCTGAGTTCTTTATCACTTCATTTGACACTTTGGGTTCCAGGAATGATGTTTGCCTCTATTTTACTTAGTTTTTTGGGTCTTGGATGTGGAGGGACGGCGTGGTGCTTCTCTCTATGGTATCATGTTGGCCGGATGTCTGAAAAATTAAATCTTTTCTCTCTTTATCATGATGTTGCTTATTGGTCCAGTTTTGAGGGTTTTTGTTTTCTTTATATTGACGTGCAATCCATACTGAAGGCTGTGGTCTTTGATATTCATCAGTAAGTGCTTCAAGTCCTCTTCACTTTCAGCAAGCAAGGTTGTGTCATCTGCATATCACAGGTTGTTGATGAGTCTTCCTGCAATCCTAATGCACTGTTCTTCATATAGTCTAGCCCCTTGGATTATTTGCTCAGCATACAGATTGAATAGGTGTGGTGAAAGGATACAACCCTGACTCACGCCTTTCCTGACTTTAAACCACGCAGTATCCCCTTGTTCTGTCCGAACAACTGCCTCTTAATCTATGTACAGGTTCCTCATGAACACAAGTGTTCTAGAATTCCCATTCTCTGCAATGTTATGCATAATTTGTTATGATGCATGCAGTTGAATGCCTTAGCATAGTCAATAAAACACAGGTAAACATCTTTCTGGTATTCTCTGCTTTCAGCCAAGATACATCTGACATCAGCAATGATATCCCTAGTTCCATGTCCTCTTCTGAATCCAACCTGAATTTCTGGCAGTTATGGCTGCAGCCACTTTTTGAAAGATTTACAGCAAAATTTTACTTGCATGTGATGTTAATGATATCGTTTGATAATTTCTGCGTTCAGTTGGATCACTTTCTTGGGAATAGGCATAAATATGGATCTCTTCCAGCCAGTTGGCCAGGTAGCTGTCTTCCAAATTTCTTGGCATAGATGAGTGAGCACTTCCAGCACTGCATCCATTTGTTGAAACATCTCAATTGATATTCCATCAATTCCTGGAGCTTCATTTTTCACCAATGCCATCAACGCAACTTGGATTTCTTCCTTCAGTACCATCCATTCCTGATCATATGCCACCACTTGAAATGGTTGAACATCAACAAATTCTTCTTGGTATAATGACTCTGTGTATTCCTTCCATCTTCTTTTGATGCTTCCTGTATCTTTTACTATTTTCTCCATAGAATCCTTCACTATTGCAACTCAAGGCTTGAATTTTTTTTTCAGTTCTTTCAGCTAGAGAAATGCAGAGCATGTTCTTCCCTTTTCGTTTTCTATCTCCAGCTCTTTGCACGTGTCATTATAATACTTTACTTTGTCTTCTCAAGCCACCCTTTGAAATCTTCATTTCTTTTACTTCATCATTTCTTCCTTTTGCTTTAGCTGCTCGACACTCAAGAGCAAGTTTCAGAGTCTCTGTCTACATCCATTTTGGTCTTTTCTTTCTTTCCTGTCTTTTTAATGACTTTTGCTTTCTTCATGTATGATGTCCTTGATGTCATTCCACAGCTCATCTAATCTTTAGTCATTAGTCATTTGGTCATTGGTCAATGCATCAAATCTGTGCGCTAGAGGGTGGGAAATTAATCCCACAAAAATTCAGGCACCTCCCATCTCAGTGAAATTTCTAGGGGTTCAGTGGCATGGGTATGCAAATTTATTGCAACTGACCCCATCCACAACTAAAAAGGAGGCACAATGCCTAGTGGTCCTCTTTGGATTTGGGAGGCAACATATTCCTCATTTGGGTGTGCTACTCCAGCCTATTTATCAAGTGACTCAAAAAGCTGCTGGCTTTAAGTAGGGTCCAGCACAAGAGAAGTGTGTTCAACAGGTTCAGGCTGCTGTGCAAGCTGCTCCGCCACTTGGGCCATATGACCTGGCTGATCCAACGGTGCCTGAATTTTCAGCGGCAGATAGAGATTCTGTTTGGAGTCTTTGTCAGGCTCCTATTTGTACAACACACCACAGACCCTTAGGATTTTGGTGCTAAGTCCTGCCATCTTATGAGATAGTGACTCTCCTTTTGAGAAACAGCTTTTGGATTATTACAGGGCCTCAGTAAAGACTGAAAGTTTAACTATGGGCCATGAACTGGGTGTTGTCTGACCCACAAAGCCATAAAGTTGGATGTGCACAGCAGCCCTCCACCATTAAATGGAAGTAGTATATACAAGATCGGGCCTGAACAGGACCTGAAGGCATAAGTGTGTTGTATGAGGAAGTGGCCCAAATGCTCATGGTCTCCACTTCCTGTCACATTACCTTCCATCTCCAGTCTGCACCTCTGGGCTCATGGGGAGAGCCTCATGATTAGTTGAGTGAAGAAGACAAAATTTGTGCCTGGTTTACAGATGGTTCTACATGATATGTATGCACCACGTGAAAGTGGACTGTTGCACCGCTAAAACCCCATTCTGGGACCTCCCTGGAGGATAGTGTTTAAGGAAAATCCTCCCAATGTGCAGAACTTGGGCTGATGCACATGATTGTTCACTTTGCTTGGAAGGAAATGTGGCCAGATGTGCTGAGCGGACAGGGACTTGGAAGGAATATGATCGAAAAATTGGAGACAACGAGGTATGGGAAGAGGTATGTAGATAGACCTCTCTGAAAGTGTCAAAGAAGTGAAGGTATTTATGTTCCATGTGAATTCTCACCAAAGGGTGACCTCAGCAGAGCAGAATTTTAACAATCAAGTGGATAGGATGATGCGTTCTGTGGAAACCAGTCATCCTTTTTCCCTAGACACTACCATCACTGCCCAATAGGCTCATGAACAAAGTGGACATGGTGGCAGGAATGGAGGTTGTGCAAGGGCTCAGCAACATAGACTTCCACTCACCAGTGCTGATTTGGCTACAGCCACTGCTGAGTGCCCAACCTTCTAGCAGAAGAGACTGGCACTGAGTCCCCAATACGGCACCATTCTTTGAGGTGATCTGCTAGCAACCTGGTGGCAGGTTGATTACACTGGAACACTTCCTTTATGGAAAGTGCAGAGTTTTGTCCTTACTGGAATAGACACTTACTCTGGATATGGATTTGCCTTCACTGCATACAATGCTTCTGCCAAAACTACCATCCATGGACTTACAGAGTGTCTTATCTATCATTACGATATCCCACACAGCATTGCCTCAGATCAAGAGACTCACTTTGCAGCAAATGAATTGCAGCAATGGGCCCATGCTCATGGAATTCACTGTTCTTACGGTGTTCTACATCATCCCAAATCGTTTGGCTTGGTAGAATAAAGGAATGGTCTTTGAAAGACATTATTACTGCATCAAAAGGTGGCAATTACTTGCAGGTTTGAGACAATGTTCTCCAGGAAGCTGTATATGCTCTAAACCAGCCCAATATATTGTGCTGTTTCTCCATAGCCAGGATTAATGGGTGCAGAAATCAAGGGGTGGAAATGAGAATGGCATCACTCACCATTACACCTACCTGCAAAATTTTTTGCTTTCTTTCCCTGTGACCCTATGCTGTGCAGGTTTAGAGGTATTAGTTCTGAAAAAGAATGGTCCCACCTGGAGACACATCACTGACTCCACTGAACTGGAAGTTATGAATGACACCTGGCCAATTTGGGATCCTTATGTCTCTGCATCAATAGGTAAAGAAGGGAGTTACCATATTGGTTGGTGTGATTGATGCCGACTAGCAAGAATGAATCAGACTGATATTACATAATGGAAGCAAAGAAGAGTATGTCTGGAATGCAGTAAATCCCTTAAGGCATTTTTTGGTACTACAGTACCCTGTGATTAAAGTCAATGGAAAACTACAGCAACCCAATTCCAACATGACTCCTAATGGCCCAGAACCCTTCAGGAATGAAAGTTTCTGTTACCCCACCAGGCAAAGAGCCACAACCAGCTGAGGTGTTTCCTGAGGACAAAAGGAATATGGAATGGATGGTGGAAGAAGGTAGTTCTAAATACCAGTTACTATCATGTGACCATTTGTAGAAACAAGAACTGTAACCGTTATGAGTATTTCCACCTTGTGTGTGCACATCAAATATTTTTGTTTTCTTCACTTATAAAATATGGGATGTAAACAGGGCTAGTGCGTTTTCAGCTGTATGTGTGTTAGCTGTATTATGTTGGACTCAAGTATCTTAATAATTCTCTTTATTCAGAGATTATGTATGATTTAAGGAGATGTGTACAGGTGCCTAGTTGACAAGGTGTGCACTGGATCATTAAGACTGTGTGTCAACTTGACGGGGTCAATTGTCAGTGCTTTGGTAGTTATGATGTAGTTTGGCAGTTGTACAATGATGTGATCACTTCCATGATGAGATTTGATATAATATGATCACCTCCATGATAGGATCTGTTGTGAGTAGCCAATCAGTTGAAAGAGAGCTTCCTTGGGAGTATGGTTTGCAACCAGTGTAGATGGACTCTGTGACAAGGCTTGTGGGCTTTTGCTTACTCTGGATCCTGCAGCTGGCTCCTGTTTGTCTAACGCCAGGTTCTTGGGACTTGAACTAGCAGCTGACCTGCTATCTTGCCTGCCGATCTTGGGGTTCATCTGTCTTCACAGCCTGTAAACCAGAGCCCTGTTGTCTGACCTACCAATCTTGGGTTTTCCAGCCCCTGCAGCTACATGAATCAGAAGAAGCCTCTAGACTGATCCACAGGCTTAGGACATTTTGGCCTCTACAACTGAATGAGCAATTTCCTTGATATAAATAAATAAATATATATGCTTTACTGATTTTGCTTCTCTAGAGAACCCAGCCTGACAGACTCAGTAAGTGCTTGTGCACATTTGGAAGAAACTGAAAAGTGACCAGAAGCTCCCGTTATGAATTCAATATCGCAGGTAAGAAATCACACCCATTTTTAGCTATGTTGTGTACAAGGTGTGCAGGATACTGAACAAATAAGATCATTAAGTTTTCTTGGCTAAGAAATGTATAGACTGTATGGAATTTGCCAAAATTTCCATTTTCACTATTGGCCAAATATGCAGAGAGATAACCAAAGACAATTTGCATCTGGACAAGTTAATAAGAGTCATATTATTTATGTTTCTGCATTTTCATGAACTTTTTTTTTTGTAGAAGTCAAAATACGTTTTTAAATCAAAGACCAGCACAGAGGTGGAGAAGAGAAAATGTTCAAGCCTCCAACCCCAGGTCATTTAATCAAACTGTTCATCTGTTTTAAATAGTGAACATGGGTGATTTCTTTTTCCCTTGGAGTAAAACAACACTGGATTCAGAAAGTAAAAATGTGAATAAAAAAAAAATTTTTTTTTATTCACACTAGTAATTGGTTAAATTGCATTGCGCAAAAAGATATGTTACAGTTCAAATACGGTTTTTGCAAATGTCACTACTTCAGTTCAGATGAGGTCAGATTGGAGTAGAATGGTTCCTAATTCTACATGACTAGTGTCCTTATAAAAGAGGGGAAGATACACAGAGAAAGGGAGATGTCGACCATGTGAAGATGCATGTACAAGCCAAGGCACAATAAGCATTACCACTGTCACCAATAGCTGTGAGAGAGGCATAGAATACACTCTTCCTCAGAGTCCGCAGAAGGAATCAGCAGAGCCGACAGCCTGATTTAGCAAGTCCAGGCTCCAGGATAGCAAAGCAATAAATTTTTGTTCTTATGTGCTGACTAACCTGTGATATCTAGTTACAGCAGCCCCAGGATACTAATATAGTTTTTAGCACCAAAGGCAGGATCCTGAGCTGTAACAAACCCAAAATATGGAAGTGGATTTGGAATTGGCTGATGGGTAGAGGCTGAAATAATTTTAAGGTACATGCTAAAAAAAATATTCTATGACTTAGTTTGGAGAGTCGTGTCTGGGGTCTTATAAGCTTATGAGCTTCCAGCTAAGATACTCCACTGGTCTTACCCCTTCTGGAGCAAGGAAGAATGGAGAAAACCAAAGACACAAGGGCAAGATTAGTTCAAAGGACTAATGCACTACAATTACCACAGCCTCCACCAGACTGAGTCCAGCAAAACTAGGTGATGCCCAGCTACAATCACCGGCTGCTCTGACAGGGATCACAATACAAAGTCCTGGACAAAGCTGGAGAAAAATGTAGAACAAAATCCTAACTCACAAAAAAAGACCAGACCTACTGGTCTGACAGAGATTGAAGAAACCCTGAGACTATGGCCTCCAGACACCCTTTTAGCTGAGTACTGAAGTCACTCCTGAGGTTTACCTTTCAACCAAAGATTAGAGAGCCACATAAAAGAAAATTTGACCAAATAGGCACACCAGCCCAAGAGCAAGGACAAAAAGGCAGAAGGGGAAAAGAAAGCTGGTAATGGGGAACTCAAGGTCCAGAAGGGGAGAGTTTTGACATATCATGGGGTTGGCAACCAATTCCACAAAACAATATGTGTATTAATTGTTTAATAAGAAACTAATTTGCTCTGTAAATCTTCATCTAAAATCTAATAAAATTAATTAATTTTAAAAAAGGAAATGATTAACCTGTTATTAAACACTGGAGGGAAGGAAATCTTTGTTTTAGGTGATAAAGAACTTGACTGTACTATGTTAGGACGTTTTGTGGAAAGTAAAACTTTTAAGTAATGAACTTGGATGTTTAGTTCAGTACATTCTAAGAAAATGTTGAAGGCCTGGCATTTTTTCTCCTTATTGCTTATAATACAGTGCAAAAGGAAAGAAATAAATTGAGAAATAAACTGAGAAAAGGAAACAAAACTTGAATATTTGGAAAATTTTTCCAAAATGCTTAATCGTCCTTAAGTGAAAAGGCAGTTGTTCAAACAGAGCAAGAGAATACTGCAAGGTTTAATATAAAAAAAAAAAATGTGCAGCAGGGTTGTATTTTTCACCATAGTTATTCAATCTGTATGTTGAGCAAATCTGAGAAGATGGACTATATGAAAAAGACTATGGCATCAGGATTTGAGGAAGACTCATTAAAAACCTATGATATGCAGATGACACAAACTTGCTTGCTGGAATTGAAGACTACTTTAAGCACTTACTGATGAAGATCAAAGACCACAACCTTCAGTATGAACTACAATGGAACATAAAGGAAACAAAAATCCTCAAAACCAGACCAATAAGCAACATTATGATGAACAGAGAAAATACTGAAAGTGGCAAGGATTTCATTTCACTTGTATCAACAATTAACGTCCATGGAAGTTGCAGTCAAGAAATCAAATGACGTATAGCATCGGGCAAATATACTGCAAAAAAACCCCTTTCAAATCATAAAAAGGAAAGATGTCACTTGGAGGACTAAGGTACACCTGGCCCAAGCCATGGTATTTTCAGTTGCCTCATATGCACAGAAAAGCTGAACGATGAAAAGAAGGCAAAAGAAGAATTGACACATTTGAATTATGGTGTTGACAAAAAAATATTGAATATTGTACGAACTTCCAGAAAAATGAACAACCCTGCCCTGTATGTATGAAGTACAGCCAGAATGCTCCTTAGATGCAAGGACAATGAGACTTCATCAAATTTACTTTGGACACACTATCAGGAGGGACCAATCTGTGGAGAAAGACAGCATTCTTGGTAAAGTAGAGAGTGAGCAAACAAGTGGGAGATCCTCAATGAGATAGACTGACACAATAGCTGCAACGATGGGCTCAAACATACCTGCTATTGTTAGTATGGCACAGGACCAGAAAATATACACATGGGTTACTCTGAGTCAGAGTTGACACGACAGCACCTAACAAAAACATCACCATTATTGTAAAGGTTGAGAAAAAGTTCTCTGGAAAAAACAACTTGGTTACACTGCACAATCATTTGCTAAAGAGATTGGGCAAGTGTCTTACGGATCCAATCAGCCATCTCGTTAGAAACACTGCCAACTTAGACCGAAAGGGAAAGGTCAAAATAAAGAAAAGCTATCTAACTCCCGGGATTCTGCTGCCACGAAATGCTGATGAAACTGACCGTGAATACCTCCTGTACTTCAAGAAAAGAATGGATCATTCATTTGCACTGTGGTGCCTCTTCTCCCCTGGGCAATGGTGCTGCTCCCTCTGTCCTGGTTGGTGACTTTGCCTTCTGGAAGCAAGGAAATGGCCTTGCCCTCTGGAACCAAGGATGTTGTCCCTTCTGGAACTAAGGTGGAGGCAGCTCTGTCTCTCTAGATTCTGCAGACAACCCTGTTGGCTTCTGAACTGCTGTCGGTGTCCAAAGGACAGAGAATTATTTTCAAGTCTTGAAACCTAATGATATTGCCTTGCTGGATTTTGGACATGTTTGGGACTGTAAAAAATGTTATGGGGGCAGAGTCTGACCCCCTCTAACTTCACAAGGGGTAAGGGGAATCAAGATCAACAGCCCAAGGCTGATTCCTATGCGGTGAAGGTCATACATGCCTCCTCTCTCCATCATCTTTACAAGTTCTGACACCAACTGTCCCTCCCACTGCATTCTCTACTTCTATGCTGGGTTCCATAATTCATTGCAATGGCCACACAGAACTTACAGACAGTAGTCATGATTATGGGGTTTATTGGGGCAGTAACAGGTTACAATTCAGGCTCAGGAATACTCAGGATACAGTCCTTCCATCAGAACAGCCTCTTCCCAACCATACTGGCAGGCCTGCCTCTCTCTGACTCCTTCGCCCCTGCTCTGCTCAGACAAGTGTTATAAAGCTCCTTTAGCTCTGCCAATAAGTGTTCAGAGGCACCCCACTCTGAAAGTTAGCCTCAGCCCCCAAGATGCCCATCTTTCTCGCTCCATGGCACAAAAAGCCCTCTGTACCATGTCCTGCCAGTATTTCCTGTTAGTCTTTCCTGCCAATGTTTCTCTGCCACCACCTCTTGCTGTCTTCATTCTTAACAGTTCTGTGTCTCCTGGGTCCAGGAGCTTCTCAGTGCAGGGATCCTGGGTCCGAAGGACCCCCTCTTCAGTGCTCCCGGCTGTTCTTCCTCGGTGGCGGGGGAACCTTCTTCCTGCCTCTGAGATGGTTCATTTCAAGCCCAGTGGGATGGCAAACCTGACCAATCACCTTGGTGGGCCACAACCACCCTATTTGAACAGTCCCACCCAATCATTTGGGTGGGGGTGACAAGGCCATTGTTGTAGAGAAAAACATGAACACTGTTTCAAGTTAAAACAGAGGTTTGTTAAGGGTTTACAGCAATTGCAATTAGGGAGCCACATTTTGTTGTTGTTGATAGGTGACATTGAGTCAGTTCCGACTCATAACGACCCTATGCATAACAGAAGGAAACAGTGCCCCGCCCTGCACTATTCTCACAATTGTCGCTATACTTGAGCCCATTGTTGCAGCCACTGTGTCAACTCAGCTCATAGACAGTCTTCCCCTTTTTCGCTGACCCTCTATTTTCAAAGCATGATGTCCTTCTCCAGGGACTGATCCCTCCTGATAACATGTCCAAAGTATGTGAGATATAGTCTCGCCATCCTTGCTTCTAAGGAGTGTTCTGGTTGTACTTCTTCTAAGACATATTTGTTTGTTCTCTTGGCAGTCTGTGGATTAGTCAATATTCTTCGCCAACACCACAATTCAAAGGTGTCAATTCTTCTTCGATCTTCCTTATTCATTGTCCACCTTTTGCATATATATGGGGCCATTGAAAACACCATGGCTTGGATCAGGCACACCTTAGTCCTCAAGGTGACATCTTTGCTTTACAACACTTTAAAGAGGTCTTTTGCAGCTGATCTGCCCAATGCAATGCATCTTTTGATTTCTTGACTGCTGCTTCCATGGGTGTTGATTGTGGATCCAAGTAAAATGAAATCCTTGACAATCTCAATCTTTTCTCCATTTATCATGATGTTGCTCGTTGGTCTAGTTGTGAGAACTTTTGTTTTCTTTATGTTCAGGTGTAACCCATACTGAAAGCTGTGGTCTTTGATCTTCATCAGTAAGTGCTTCAAATTCTCTTCACTTTCAACAATCAAGGTTGTGTCAACTGCATAATGAAGGTTGTTAATGAGTCTTCTTCCAATTCTGATGCCCCATTCTTCTTCATATAGTCCATCTTCTCAGATTATTTGTTCGGCATACAGATTGAATAGGTATGGTGAAAGGATACAACCCTGACTTTACTGACTTTAAACCATGCAGTATCCCCTTGTTCTGTTCAAACAACTGCCTCTTCATCCATGTGCTGACTCCTCATGAGCATAAGTGTTCCAGAATTCCCATTCTCCACACTGTTATCCATAATTTGTTATGATCCACACAGTTGAATGCCTTTGCATAGTCAATAAAACACAGGTAAACATCTTTCTGGTATTCTCTGCTTTCAGCAAGGATCCATCTGATATCGGCAATGATATCTCTGGTTCCATGCCCCCTTCTAAATCTGGCTTGAATTTATGGCAGTTCCTTGTGGATATTCCAGCCCATTAAAAAATGGGAACAAGTAATCCCGGGGCAGTTTCTTTATACAAGTATTCTCATGGGACAAAAAGAGGAACCAAACTATAGGGAGGGCAATTACAGGAAAATCAATGAATGTTGAAATAATCACACTCTGGTTGGTTGATTATTAATAGTATTGTTAGTGATTACAGATAGTTTCACAGAATGCTCAGATCATGGTCACAAGATGCTTACATGTATTTTCTTAATCCATCTTGCAAAAATATCTTGTTGGCAACAGCACCCAGACAGCAGTCGTCCTGAGTATGCATATTTTGAGGAACACAGGTGGTCACTTGTTAAGACTCCTGAAAGCACATGGTTTCATATCCTGGTTTTGACCACTGAGGAAAAACACATTTTTCTCAAAAAATATAGTTATTAGTCTAGAAATTCAGATTAAAATCAGAGAGCATGTTCAGCATACTATGCCTCTGTCTCACTGGCTGCACTTAAAGTTGTGTTTTCCTGAGTCTCCATAGCAAGAAATCCCACACAAAAGCCAATCCATCGCACTTTAGGGACCCATGATCTCTTTTTTACCTCCAATTTTCTCCTTTTAAAATGGGAATGCCTATCCCAGACATGTTCCTTACATTGTATTTTGGAAACAGAGAAGTTTTACCCTAGGTTTCACAAGTCTTAATGAAAACTAAGTTTGGAATTAGAGTTAAGTCTGTAATTGGTTAAGATTATTGCAGATGCTGGGATAGAGTGATTGTACTTTGCCTGTGAGAAGGTCTTGAATTTCACGGGGCCAGAGGGCAGGAAGACTATTATTTATTTGATTGTTTTCCTCCAAAAATATGTTGAAGTTGTAACCCCTGTAACTTTGAAGGTGACCCTGTTTGAAAATAGGGTCTTTGACGATGTTCTCAGTTAGGTTAACATAAGGTCATATTGGGGAAGAGTTGGTCCTAATACTATGTGACTGGTGTCCTTATAAAATAGGAGAAGGTACACAGAGATAGAGAGAAACCAGCCATATGAAGACGCATCTACAAGGCAAGAAATGTTGAAATTTGCCAGCTGTCACCAAAGTCTAAGAGAAAAGCATGCAACAGATTCTCTCTCAGAGGCTTCAGAAGGAGTCAACATGGCTAACACCCAGATTTTGGAGTCTTAGCCTCTAGAACTGTGAAACAATGAACTTCTATTCCAATAAGCCACCTGATGTGTGGTCTTTTGTTATGGCATCCACAGAAAACAAAGGTCATTGGCTTTAGAAAGTAAAGTGCAGATACACACTAATATAGACGATATTGCTACCTTAAAATATGAAGCCCAGAAAGGGAAGTTACCAGCTTATTCATTCAACAAGTTATCCATATGAACAAGAAGTACACAAATCTCTTGTTTGCTAGGCCACACTGTTCTACTTAGTAGCCATCCAGGCCACTCAGACACACCTGACTGAAGAGGATGCTCTGGGTGGAACCAAGTGGCCCATCAGATCTCCTTCCTCTAAGCTGAATTCTGCATCCCTGGGCTTCTAATCCTCTCTACTGCTGTAAAACGCGGTAAAAATTTGTATTGCCTGAGTTTCCTCTTAATCTCTACATGAGTGTGACTTGGAAATTATGCAATCATGCATCTTTGAACCACAAAGAGAAAATCTCGCACAATCACAACTGACAGTTGTTAATTAATGACAGCTATTTTTATTGCCTACCAAAAGGCTCTGATGGCACAATGGTTAAGCATTCACATGCTAACTGAAAGGTTAGGGGATGGAACCAACCAGCAACTCCATGGGACAAAAGACCTGGCAATTGGCTCCCTTAAAGATTACAGTTTAGGAAACACTATAGGACAGTTCTATTCCATCCTATAGGGTCGCTATGTGTGAAAATCCACTCAAGGGACACAGAACAACAACAAAAGTATGCATGTCAGCCTTTCAGTTCAACTCGTCTGTCCTCCAAGCAAAATACCTCCAGTTCTTTATTGATAGTCCTAAAAGAAATTGACAGTCCATTCACCTTCCATGACTACATCCTCTAGAAATTCTCCTGAGAGCCCAAGGCTGTGATGTCTTAGATCCAGGTATTCTAGATTTCTCTCCACTTCATGCTGAGCTAACCCATCAGGTAATGAAGTAAATCAGACCAGTAAAGAATAATCTCCTCCTCCACCCTGGCTAACTGCTGCATTGCGAATGAGGTTTAGAAGTATGGTTCCTGAAGGGACCACTGTTCCCATTGCATTCACCACTCTTTCAGGGACAGTAAGTTTTAAATAAAAGGTAAAAAAGCAACACCCAAATATGGGCAGTCACACTTAATTGGGGCTCTTTCTTCATTCCTGGAAAAAAAGAGAGAATGCTGAGGGAAGGAAACACAGTTGTAAAAACTTTGCCTACATGATTGTCTTCACTGAGACCCAACATTACCTGGGCCATTTGGGACAAGAGAGATCAGGGCAGCAGCTTATGCATGGAAAAATAGTGGTTGTGGCAATTAGTTTTAAATAGCTGAGTGATCTCTTACAGCTCTCCATGGAAATTGCTCATTAGTGCCCCCCTCAAGCAACCTCCAGGATATTCACCCCATACCTTGGAGCCCTGGTGCCATAGTAGTTAAAGCTCGGCTGCTAAGCAAAATATCAACAGTCTGAATCTACCAGCCGCTCCTTGGAAACCCTATATGCCTCTGCAACAGGGACAATCAGGATGCCTGAAAGAAAAGCCTTATTATCTATATTCATTCTCTATATAAATACCATCTTTGAGGGGTGAAATCACATTGCAAAAAGCCATTTGGCCTTTGTACTCCATTCTGTCCAGTCCTACCAACACCTGAGAGTAATGAATGGTGGCTGACGAGAAAAAGAAGAGCCACCTGGGGGCCTGAGGCTGACTAAGCTTCATGGGCACCATGTAATCTATCATGGCCAAGTGGGGAGGCCAATAAAAGCCCTAAGCCCCAAGGCTTAGACAGAGATTTCTAGTTGATGACCATGCAAAGGGAGAGGGTAGTGCCATCCCTACAGGGACACCTCCATGATCTTACCCAATGTCTCTCTTTGTACGTCTTATTTGTATCCTTTCTGGCTACAGTACATTTATAGTAGGAATGTGTACTCTGTGTGAATTCTGTGATTCAATCTGGCAAATTAACAAACCTACAGAGGCTGAGAGACAGTAGAGGCTTGTGTCTGCCTATTTAGCAGTCTGAAAGAAGGTGTCTTTGTAACCCATGAGCTCTGACCTAGCTCTGGGCTGCTAGTGTTGAAAGCCTGTGTTCTTCTAACTTATGATTTTTTTGACCGAGCCCTGGGTAGGTGGGACTGAAAGAGAGAGTGCACTGTGAGTGGCTGGCAGATAGAATGGAGAATTAGAAAAGTGAGGCCTGGGTCCATTTCCACACTCTGGGAACTGGACTTATGCTGATCCTTAGAATGAAGGTGGTCTTGAAGGTGGGATTTATCAACATTTCCCCTTCTTTAGTGCACTGTCAAATTCCTTGAACTGGACTTTTTGACCTTGAACATATCAAGAATATTGCATTATCAGGGCAACTTGGGACCAAGCGATAAGCTGATGCAGGTTAGTCTGTCAAACTTCTTCTCTCCAACTCTCTTATTATGTCATCTCTTTCCCTTCCTAGTATTCTCATGAACATCCTATCCCCACTTCATTCCAATCTCTAATCTCACACCCATTCCCAAGATACTACAGGTGTTTGAAACTATCAAGAAGTTAGTTGATAGATGACTAAGATGTTGTCGAGTGTTTATTATGGTGAGTCTAGTGCTTGTTACTTTCACATTTATAATAATTAAGCTCTTGCAATCTCAAATAGTGAAGCACTAAGAGGGGAAGGATTGGGTTGAGAGATGTTATATAAAGAAGTAGGCTATTGCCAATCACAAATGCATGGAACTATGGCACCATGCTCATTCTCTTTGCAAACCCAAAGCAGAAGTTAGTGGAAGGTAACGCCATTTCTGACTGAAAGAAAAGCTCCTAAAAGGCCACCTTCTTCCTTCTCAGGGTTCAGGATTTTCTCCAGGTGAACGTAGTCACATGGATTCAGAAACACCTTCTTCATACGCATTTCTCTAGGAGGGAAGAGGTACATGCCGAGTTCCTATCTTGAGAATCAATACAACCTAAAAGGAAACATGTGGTCTTTGAGCCTGCCCTACCTTACCTATTGGGTTATAAAGCCTGGAAAGAGAAACCACAATCAACTTCTAATCTAAGCAAACTTTCTGAGAAGATGCTGCACTCCTGATCCCGTTGGCCTTGCCTCTGTTATCCCGGGCTTACTTACGTAGGTAAGTAGATGTCCACACCTCAGAGGTCTGGCTTATTCAACCATTGACTATTCCACAGACTCCAGTCAGCCTGTCTCTCTTATGCATCTTGGACTAAGTTTTTCCCCCAAAATTTTCTGAACTCTATTGCTGCATAAACAATATACAGAAACAACAGGATATAAAATGCTCCCAGGTAACTTGGTGAGTCATTTCCCTTTCATAGGCTGCACCTCTGTTATCTATAAAGTGATTTATTATTAGGATGGCCAAAGATTCTGGTAGAGGTGGGAAAGTCAGAATGAATAATCTAAATCTCTTTTATCTAAGCCTAAGAATGGATGGTTCAACGTCAGGCACCATAGCACACATCAAGAAGAAAAGAGTTATTTCATATTCCATTTTCTAGATTTCACCTTCACCTTATATATATGTATGTTATTACTTTGGAGCCCTGGCGGCACAGTGGTTAAGAGCTACAGCTGTTAACCGAAAGATCAGCAGTTCAAATCCACCAGCAGCTACTTGGTAACCCTATGCGGCAGTTCTACTCTGTCATGTAGGCTCGCTATGAGTTGGAATCAACTTGATGGCAATGGGTTTTGTTTACTTTTAGGAGTTATGATACTACTTTTATAAAATATTTAAAACAGATATTTGTTGGAAATTTTATATTCTAAAAAACTTTTTTTTTACATAAATGCTATTGTTTAAACAAATCAACAATAAAACTAATTTAACAGTGATGATAAGTAACTAACCCCCATGTGTCTGTCAGTTTATCATACTGTGGGGGCTTGTGTGTTGCTGTGATGCTGGAAGCTATGCCAGCGGTATTCAGATACCAGCAGGGTCACCTATGGAGAACAGGTTTCAGCTGAGCTTCCAGACTAAGACAGACTAGGAAGAAGGACCCGGCAGTCTACTTCTGAAAAGCATTAACCAGTGAAAACCTTATGAATAGCAGCAGAACATTGTCTGATATAGTGCTGGAAGATGAGCCCCCCAGGTTGGAAGGCACTCAAAAGATGACTGGGGAAGAGCTGCCTCCTCAAAGTAGAGTCGACCTTAATGACGTGGATGGAGTAAAGCTTTCAGGACCTTCATTTGCTGATGTGGCACGACTCAAAATGAGAAGAAACAGCTGCAAACATCCATTAATAATCAGAACCTGGAATGTACGAAGCATGAGTCTAGGAAAATTGGAAATCGTCAAAAATGAAATGGAACACATAAACATCTATATCCTAGGCATTAGTGAGCTGAAATGGACTGGCATTGGCCATTTTGAATTGGACAATCATATAGTCTACTCTGCTGAGAATGACAACTCGAAGAGAAATGGTGCTGCATCCATCGTCAAAAAGAACGTTTCAAGATCTATCCTGAAGTACAATGCTGTCAGTGATAGGATAATATCCATACACCTACAAGGAAGACCAGTTAACACAACTATCATTCAAATTTGCACACCACCCACTAGGGCCAAAGATGAAGAAATAGAAGATTTTTATCAGGTGCTACAGTCTGAAATTGATCGAACATGCAATCAAGATGCATTGATAATTACTGGCAATTGGAATGCAAAAGTTGGAAACAAAGAAGAAGGATCAGTAGTTGGAAAATATGGCCTTGGTGATAGAAACAATGCCGGAGATCAAATGATAGAGTTTTGCAAGACCAATGACTTCTTCACTGCAAATACCTTCTTTCACCAACATAAACGGCGACTATACACATGGACCTCATCAGATAGAACACACAGAAATCAAATTGACTACATCTGTGGACAGAGACAATGGAAAAGCTCAATATCATCAGTCAGAACAAGGCCAGGGGCCGACTGTGGAACAGACCATCAATTGCTCATATGCAAGTTCAAGCTGAAACTAAAGAAAATCAGAGCAAGTCCATGAAAGCCAAAATATGACCTTGAGTATATCCCACCTGAATTTAGAGACCATCTGAAGAATGGGTTTGACACATTGAACACTAGTGACCGAAGACCAGATGAGTTGTGGAATGACATCAAGGACATCATCCATGAAGAAAGCAAGAGGTCCTTGAAAAGACAGGAAAGAAAGAAAAGACCAAGATGGATGTCAGATGAGACTCTGAAACTTGCTCTTGAGTGTCGAGCAGCTAAAGCAAAAGGAAGAATTGATGAAGTAAAAGAACTGAACAGAAGATTTCAAAGGCCTCTAGAGAAACAAAGTAAAGTATTATAATGACATGTGCAAGGAGCTGGAGATGGAAAACCAAAAGGGAAGAACACGCTCGGCGTTTCTCAAGCTGAAAGAACTGAAGAAAAAATACAAGCCTCGAGTTGCAATAGTGAAGGATTCTATGGGGAAAATATTAAACGACACAGGAAGCATCAAAAGAAGATGGAAGGAATACACAGAGTCATTATACCAAAAAAAATTAGTCGATATTCAACCATTTCAAGAGGTGGCATATGATCAGGAACCGATGGTACTGAAGGAAGAAGTCCAAGCTGCTCTGAAGGCGTTGGTGGAAAACAAGGCTCCAGGAGTTGATGGAATATCAATTGAGATGTTTCAGCAAACAGATGCAGCGCTGGAGGTGCTCAATCGTCTATGCCAAGAAATATAGAAGACAGCTTCCTGGGCAACTGACTGGAAGAGATCCATATTTATGCCTATTCCCAAGAAAGGTGCTCCAACCAGATGAGGAAATTATAGAACAATATCATTAATATCACACACAAGCAAAATTTTGCTGAAGATCATTCAAAAACGGCTGTGGCAGTATAACAGGGAACTGTCAGAAATTCAGGCGGGTTTCAGAAGAGGACATGGAACCAGGGATATCATTACTGATGTCAGATGGATCCTGGCTGAAAGCAGAGAATACCAGAAGGATGTTTACCTGTGTTTTATTGACTATGCAAAGGCATTCAACTGTGTGGATCACAACAAACTATGGATAATACTGCGAAGAATGGGAATTCTAGGACACTTAATTGTGCTCCTGAGGAACCTTTACATAGATCAAGAGGCAGTTGTTCGGACAGAACAAGGGGATACTGATTGGTTTAAAGTTAGGAAAGGTGTGTGTCAGGGTTGTATTCTTTCACCATATTTATTTAATCTGTATGCTGAACAAATAATACAAGAAGCTGGACTATATGAGGAAGAACGGGGCATAAGGATTGGAGGAAGACTCATTAACAACCTGTATTATGCAGATGACACAATCTTACTTGCTGAAAGTGAAGAGGACTTGAAGCACTTACTAATGAAGATCAAAGACCACAGCCTTCAGTTTGGATTGCACCTCAACATAAAGAAAACAAAAATCCTCACCACTGGACCAATGAGCAACATCATGATAAATGGAGAAAAGATTGAAGTTGTCAAGGATTTCGTTTTACTTGGATCCACAATCAACACCCATGCAGGCAGCAGTCAAGAAATCAAAAGACGCATTGCATCGGGTAAATCTGCTGCAAAGGACCTCTTCAAAGCGTTGAAGAGCAAAGATGTCACCCTGAAGACTAAGGTGCGCCTGACCCAAGCCATGGTATTTTCAATCGCATCATATGCATGGGAAAGCTGGAAAATGAATAAGGAAGACCCAAGAAGAGTTGACGCCTTTGAATTGTGGTGTTGGCGAAGAATGTTGACTATACCATGGACTGCCAAAAGAACGAACAAATATGTCTTGGAAGAAGTGCGGCCAGAATGCTCCTTAGAGGCAAGGATGGCGGGACTGCGTCTTACATACTTTGGACATGTTGTCAGGAGGGATCAGTCCCTGGAGAAGGACATGATGCTTGGCAGAGTACAGGGTCAGCGGAAAAGAGGAGGACCCTCAACGAGGTGGATTGACACAGTGGCTGCAACAATGAGCTCTAGCATAACATCGATTTTAAGGATGGCACAGGATCGGTCAGTGTTTCATTCTGTTGTGCATAGTGTCGCCATGAGTCAGAACCAACTCGACAGCACCTAACAACAACAACATAAGTAACTAATACCAGCAAAAATTAGGCAGTATCTCTGAGAAGACGGTAATAACATTTTATAATGTTTCTTACAACTTTTTATATAGCAGTTCATTTTTATACTTTTTAAATCCTTTATTAGATATTTACAATATGTAGGGTATTTTATCATGTTGTCCTTACTGCACATTGTAACGCACATACAAGATTTTTTTAAAGGATAATATAAATACAATTGGTTAATTAGGCAGATATTACCTATATTTAATTAAAAATAACAATTCCTGGGTCTTTTCTATCTTACAATACAGTAGATTATTTTACTCTATTCTATGCCCTCATCTAATAAGACTTTATTGAAATGCCTACCTAGTAAGGATATTCATCTTTTCTTTTAGGTAGTGGCAAAACAGAATATAGTCAATCACAATACTCACTTTGACTTGAAGCTTTACTCTTACCAAGTACACCTGACACTGATTCCTGGTATCTGCAAGCTAAATGTCCTCTCAACAAAAGCATTTGAGCATGCAACACTTAGGATTTTACCTATTAGCAACTGCAGGTTTTTGTTTTTGTTTTTTAATTTACAGAATTTAGGTTTCTACTCCCCCAACATGTCCATCTACTTGGTGTCTACAAGACTAGTTTAGCATCAGCTCTTTATGTTTATCAGGTCCAATATTTTTAAATATTCCGAAGAGCATTGGATGTCATCACAAGTTAAATCTTTCTCATGGAAAATGTCTGTAAAGCAAGGGACAGTTCGAACTTTATGAAAAAAAAAAATAGTTTGAATAAAGAAATGACAGCCCTAAAAAAAAAAAAAAAATTTTTTTTTTTTTATTTAACTTGGCTGCCCTCTACTGGCAATACAGTTGAGTCCTGAAGCAGTCTTACTTCCAACGTATGATTCATTTTCTTCCCCCCTCTGTATGAGTTTTTGCAATCTACACATAACGTCGAACAGCTAAGACGCAGTCTGTTCATCCTTTTCTACGTTCCTAACAGCCTCTTCAAACATCACCAAACTGTTCGGAGGAACAATATACAGATTTCTCTTTCATGGGAACCCTTTCTCCATTCTCATCCTTAAGGTATTCACAAATAACAAAAGGGTATTCGTTAAGTGCCACACTTTGAAAATGTGATTTTATGGCAGCCCGACATTTTCACATCTTTACTGTGGTCAACAACAGTGACAACCATCTTGTAGGCTTATGTTCATTCCTCCCATTTCCATAAACCAAAAATATCAGTAAGTACTTTGGCATGTTTTGAGGAAACTGAAAAGTGGCTGAAAGCTTGCATTATGAGAGCTTTGATAGTTCAGGTAAGCAAATCACCCCATTTTTAGCCATGTTGAGAACATGGTGTGAAAGACATCGAATGAGTAAGATCTTTAAGTTTTCTCTGGTAAGAAATTTAAAGATGAAATAGAATTTACCAAAACTCTTGTTTGCACCATCAGCCAAATAAGCAATAGATGACCAAAGACTATTTGCATTTGGACAAGATATCAACAGCTTTCTGCTTTATGTTTTCCAACTTTTATTAAAGTCTTTATTGAAATTAGGATATAATTTCAAATGCCATTTATCAAATCAAAGTACCTAAGTGGTAAGGGGAACATATTTTGTTGCAGAATCGACGCATCAGTTGCTATGCTGTAGAAAGCACAATCTTTGGTAAGATTTGACAGACTCACTCTCCAGTGAAAATTTTCCCTTTTTTTTTTCACCCACAGGACATTTCCATTGAATCCTCTGAATCAGGAAGTGAAAGCTTATTCATTTTAGGGAGTAATCAAGGGGATATATGATAATGCCTTATGTTCTTATAGTGTGCCCAAGCAAATTCTGTAGCTCTTTCTTTCACCTGAGCATTGGTGTGTTTATGTGTCCTTGAGGATTTATCTTAAGAATAAATAAAATAATGCTCAGGTTTCTCATGCATAAACTCATTTCGTTTAATGCAAGTTAGTCATCGCAAGGCACAAAAGTAAGGCCTCAAGACATTCATTTATTGCTAGAGAATCAGAATTAATCATGCAACGCTAGTTTAATCATTTGAGCCTAAATATTTAGATTTCATCCTTTACCTTAAAAGGAGTAGTCTCGGAGAGAAAGACTTGGCCATCCTTCAAACTCAGGGAAGGTCCCACAAAGCTAGGGGTCAAGGTTGGTTATGATGAGCAGTATTTCAGCAGGCTCTCAGTTTTCAGAGACAGCAATAGACAAAGAGATCTTTTGCAACTGTCTTCTCCAACAGGTGCAGACACTGAGGCTATATATAAAATTTTCTTATTTTGACTTCACAAGATAAGGGTTAGATGCTGTCATGTTCAAGTATTATTGTTATCTTTTATTGCCAATTAAGGAAATTGTTCTATGACATACTTATGTCCCAAGTGAAATTAATATTTTGACTTATTCAAAATTAAGGGAGTTGTTATATGACATAGTTATGTCCTCATTTACCACATACAACTATGAAACATTTCCAAGGGTAGAACAACTTTCTACTGACATATTTATAGCTGTTAATGACTTAGACCCCTACTTGTCTGTCAGTTTGTCATCCTGTGGGGATTGCATGTTGCCGTGATGTTGAAAGTTATGCCACTGGTATTCAGATACCAGCAGGGTCATCCACAGCAGGCAGGTTTCAGCTGAGCCTTCATACTAAGACAGGCTAGGAAGAAGGACCCAGTGGTCTACTTCTGAAAAGAATCAGCCAGTGAAAACCTTATGGATTGGAGAAAGACTCATTAACAACCTGCGTTATGCAAATGACACAACCTTGTTTGCTGAAAGTGAAGAGGACTTGAAGCACTTACTGGTAAAGAGCAAAGACCACAGCCTTCAGTACAGATTACACCTCAACATAAAGAAAACAAAAATCCTCACAACTGGACCAATAAGCAACATCCTGATAAATGGAGAAAAAATTGAAGTTGTCAAGGGTTTCATTTTGCTTGGATCCACAATCAACAGCCATGGAAGCAGCAGTCAAGAAATCAAAAGATGCATTGCATTGGGAAAATTGGCTGCAAAGGACCTCTTCAAAGTGTTGAAAAGCAAAGATGTCACCTTGAAGACTAAGGTACACCTGACTCAAGCCATGGTATTTTCAGTCGCATCATACACATGTGAAAGCTGGACAATAAATAAGGAAGACTGAAGAAAAATTGAAGCCTTTGAATTGTGGTGTTGGCGAAGAATATTGAATACACCATGGACTGCCAAAAGTATGAATAAATCTGTCTTAAAAGAAGTACAACCAGAATGCTCCTTAGATGCAAGAATGACAAGACTGCGTCTCACATACTTTGGACATGTTATTAGGAGGGATCAGTCCCTGGAGAAGGACATCATAGTTAGTAAAGTACAGGTCCAGTGGAAAAAAGGAAGGTCCTCAACATGATGGATTGACAGTGGCTGCAACAATGGGCTCGAGCATAACAATGATTGAGAGCATGGTGCAGGACCCAGCAGTGTTTCATTCTGTGGTTCATAGGGTCACTATGAGTTGGAACTGACTCTATGGCACCTAACAGCAACAACAATGACTTAGAGATGACGGTTAGAGATGATTAGAGAAGTGTACATGTTCCTTTTTCTAAGCTCATAAATTCTCTATTTCTAACTTCAATTTATAAGTGAAATACATAGGTGTTTAAAGGCATTACAAAAAGCATCCTGTTATTACTGTTGTTGTTAGGTGCCATCAAGTTGTTTCTGACTCATAACAACTCATAACACTGCCCGGTCATGTGCCATCCTCACAATTGTTGCTATGTTTGAGCCCATTTTTGTAACCACTGTGTCAATTCATCTCATTGAGGGTCTTCCTCTTTTTTGCTGACACTCTACTTTACCAAGCATGATGACTTTCTCCAGGGACTGGTCCCTCCTGATAACATGCCCAAAGTATGTGAGATGAAGTCTCATCATCCTCCCTTCTAAGAAGCATTCTTGCTGAACTTCTTCCAAGACAGATTTGTTCATTCTTTTGGCAGTCTATGGTATATTCAATATTCTTTGCCAACATCATAATTCAAAGGCATCATTTCTTCTTCAGTCATCCTTATTCATTGTCCAGCTTTCGCATGCATAGAAAGTGATTGAAAATACAATGGCTTGGATCAGACACATCTTAGTACTCAAAGTGACATCTTTGCTCTACAAGGTTTGAAAGAGGCCTTTTGCAGCAGATTTGCCCGATGAAATCCTTTGTTTCACTTCTTGACTGCTGCTTCCATGGACATTAATTATGGATCCAAGTAAAATGAAATCCTTGACAACTTCACTATTTTTCCGTTTATCATAATGTTGCTTATTGTCCCAAACATGAGGATTTTTGTTTTATGTTGAGATGTAATCCATACTGAAGGCTGTAATCTTTGATCTTCATCAGTAAGTGCTTCAGGTTCTCTTCTCTTTCAGCAAGCAAGGTTCTGTCATCTACATATCGCAGGTTCTTAACCAGTCTCCCACCAATCCTGATGCTGCATTCTTCTTTATACAGTCCAGCTTCTCCAATTATTTGCTCAGCATACAGATTGAATAAGTATGGTGAAAGGATACAAACCTGATGCATACTTTTCCTGATTTTAAACCATGCAGTATCCCCTTGTTCTGTTCTAATGGCTGCCTCTTGGTCTGTGTACAGGCCCTTCACGGACTTGTTTTAATTTTCTTCAGCTTCAATGTGAACTTGCATATGAGCAACTGATGTCCTGTTCTGCAGTCAGCTCCTGGCCTTGTTCAGACGAATGATATTCAGCTTTTGTATCGTCTCTTTACACAGATGTAGTGGATTTGATTCCTGTATATTCCATCTGGTGAGGTCCACATGTATAGTCACCATTTATATTGTCAAAAAAAGGTACTTGCAATGCATAAGTCATTGGTGTTGAAAAAAATTCTATCGTGTGGTCTCTGGAGTCCTTTCTATCACCAAGACCGCGTTTTCCAACCACTGTCCCCTCTTCTTTGTTTCCAGCTTTCCCATTCCAATCACCAGTAATTATCAATTCGTATCGATTGCATGTTTGATCAACTTCAGACTGCAGAAGTTGGTAAAATAGTCAATTTCCTCATCTTGGCTTTAGTGGTTGGTTCTTAAATTTGAAAAGTAGTCCTATTAACTGATCCTCCTTGTAGGCATGTGGATATTATTCTACCTCTGACGCATTGTACTTCAGGATGGATCTTGAAATGTTCTTTTTGATAATGAATGTGATGCCATTCCTCTTCAATTTGTCATTCCCAGTGTAGCAGACCATACTATTTCAGCGCGTTAATGTCTAGGATATTGATCTTTGTGCATCCCGTTTCATTTTTGAAGACTTCCAATTTTCCTAGGTCTGTACCCTGTACATTCCACATTCCGATTATTATTGGATGTTTTCAGCTTTTTCTTTTCATTTTGAGTCATGTCACATCAGCAAATGAAGGTCCCAAAAGCTTTAATCCATGCATTTCATCAATGTCGGCTCTGCTTGGAGGAGGCAGCTCCTCCCCAGTCATCTTCTGAGTGCCTTGCAACCTGGGGGTCTCATCTTCCGGCACTATACCAGACAATGTTCCGCTGCTATTCATAAGGTTTTCACTGGCCTGTTTTTTTTTTTAGAAATAGATCGCCAGTTACTTCTCCCTAGTCTGTCTAAGTCTGGAATCTCCACTGAAAACCTATCCACCTTGGATGAGCCTGCTGGTATTTGAAATACTGGTAGCATAGCTTCCAGTGTCTTAGCAACATGCAAGCCACCACAGTATGACAAACAGGCAAATGAGTGGTGTAAAAAGCATCATTACATTATAAAAAGTGTTATAGAAGCATACATAATAGTGACTTGGTGATTTGAGAACATCGCAGAAAGTACACATAACATTAGGGGAGATGAAAACACTTAGGACTAAGTAAGAAGGACTTGCTTGTTTCATCCCTGACTGGTGAGACTCAATCCCTCCATGTGCATTCACACCACTTCTACACCAGCCCAGCCCTACATCTTTCTCCATAACACGCAGTAAGCTCTGTTTTAGATATTTATGTCCCTCTTCCACTGTGTCCTTTCTTCTGTTGTGAAAATAACTCAGTTTTTCAGGTTTTTTTTTTTTCAGGTGATGTCTGAATCATGCTGGTGTTGGTATTAGCATAGTTCTCACTTTCATTATCTGCACTGTTACAGAATATGGTCACAATAACCTCAATGTTAGTAATTAAACAAGCACTATCTCTATATAACGGACAACAGTTAATCCAGAGTCAGGCAAAACAAATTGTCAGTGCACAGGATTAAAACACACATAAAGTGACCACTTAACTCCCAACACACTGAGCAATGCAACAAGTCATAGTAGCCACATGAACAGTCAGGGACAAACACCAACAGGGACTACAGAAGGCAGATGATCGATGCTGCACTCACTTGACACCAAAAACATTGCTGTCTTCAGCACCTAGATTTTTGTATGTTATTCTGGAATTTCTCTTGAACAGCAGATTCTCAATTCTAAAACACAGCAGTCCTAGAAAAATGTGACATGTGGACTCAGAACACTGCTCATTTTACCGACAGTCAGAAAACAACTGTAGGTTCACTAGAAAAAGTGTGCAAAGAACTTTTAGGTCCCACAGAAAAGGAAGACATTGTCATCCTACAGGCATGAGTGCCCTCTGCCCCAGACAAAACACCACAGCCAGGAGAACAGAGATATTGGTCATAAGTCATTGTCATCCTTACCTAGTGCTGCTGTAACAGAAATACCACAAGTGGATAGCTTAACAAACAGAAATTTAGTTTCTCACCATTTAGGAGACTAGATGTCCCAATTCAGGGTGTCAGCTCTGGGGTAAATCTCTCTGTCAGCTCTGGAGGAAAGTCCTTGTCTCTTTGGAGCTTCTCCTCCTGGACAATCTTCATGTGGCTTGGCATCTCTTTCCCCATCTCTGCTTCTTAGCTTGCTTGCTTAATCTCTTTTATATCTCAAAACACACTCACTTAAAATAAGCCCTACACTAATCCTGCCTCATTAACACAACAAACTCAATCCATTCCTAAATGGGATTATGACTACAGGTGTACACCTTAGGAATTAAACACATATTTTGGGGGGACACAATTCAATCCACAACAGTCAGGATTATGGTAGAACGACAAAAGGGAAAGAAGGTGAGGCAGAATGACATTAATAATAACGTCTGTGATGGCTGGGAGCAGGTGGACACCCCGAGAGAATGTGGACAGAGCCTTGAGTGGGAACATAAGCGGGAGCACAGAGCTTGTCCCAGCAACTCAGAAGAAACTTATTTACAAAACGATTATAAACTATCAGAAATCCATGAAATCTGGCAAATAAGTTTTGAGCAATTTCAACATTTGAAGTGACGTGACTCCCAGAATGAATACATCTGCATTAGCCTTATATTCTATTTACATTGTTTTTTTTTGTTCATTCTTTTTTTAGTTTCCTCTGACTATTCAGATGTATAATTGCCAAGAGCGATAACCCAGTGTTTTGATGGACAGCAACTTCCTATAGCATTTCAAAAATGATGAAATTTTGCTGTGTTTCTTTTGGGGAGTATAATATTGTAACTAGCACATTTACCAGAATCACTATTTTAGAAACCAGTAAAATCTGAGGCAGAAAATGGAAATAATTAAGGGCAGCCTCATGTATTCTAGGCAGGATGTTCATAACACTCTTACATGTAAATCCTAACAGTCCTCAAACACCTGTGTGCAGCACCCCCTGGAAACCAAGCCGAGGGCCTCACCAGAACCTAACAGCAGGAGGGTATAAGCCTTCATCAGATTACACCATCACTGAGGTCCCAGGTTTGTGGGCCAGGTGGGATCAGAGTGACTGAGGATATTCAACATAAGAACTGTCCCATCCACGTTTTTTCCCACAATCAGCTGTTACTCTGTGTACTCAGAGCATCATGAAGGGTGAAAGTACCCAGCACCAAATCCTTGTGCTCAAAGCCACTCCACATGCTGCCTGAAGACAGAAGACAGCACATGATCCATGATCCCCACTGGTGTCATTCTGTTCACCAGCTCTTTGGACCTTGCTCTGCCACTTCTTCCCACCCTGGCTCTTCTGCTGGGTCCCAGAGTCACTCAGGGGACTAGAGCAAGCCCTCAAGTGTAGGATCAGTAAGTACAGTCCAGGCCCTGGCCCTGAAAACACAACAGGATAAATAGATATGATATTCTAAATGTTGCCTGGTCTGACCAGGCAACTGAGATCAAGGCTTGTTCACCACACCTGAAAGACCCCTCAACTTGTCCTAGAGCTACATGGGGTAAAGTCAGACCACATTCAGTGGGACATGATTGGGATACTGGCAGATGACCTTGTGTGGACACACTCCAGGGAGAGTAGATGGAAATGCCACATTGCTACAAAGACATCTTCTGCAAAGACAACAGCTCTGTCCAGTGGTGTGAGAAGCCCTACGACAAAAAATAACCTGCCAGGGTTAGTTGACAGGCATATGCACAGAGTGATCCAGGAAAAGAAAGTTTGTGGGGGCACATGGGAAGGACTGTGTTCATTGCCTACAGATCTGGTTCACCGGGATCCAGAAGGGATGCCATCAAGTCTGTGGGCCTTGACACACGGAAACACAGAACAGCTGGGTTGAGCTGGAAACTCAACGGCGGAGGCCCAGAATGCTAGAGGGCCCCTTTCTTCCCTTTCTCACTAACACACACACCCAAAGAGTCTTCCTTCTCTGAAAATAAAAACTTCAGCAGAGGGTAGTAGAGGAGAAAGACTCTGACTGAAGGAGAAAGTAGAGAATGCTGAGCTGAGTGAGGCCTCTCTTCCTTTTCCCTGTGGAGATTCCAGGCACTGTTCTGTGTGAGTACCAACCCAGTGTCTGATATACGAATGTAATGAGAAAGCCCCTCAGGCTTCACCAGAAGCTTGTTGACCATCTTGTGCGTCCTGAATAAAGGATTCAATCTCTGCGTACCCATGGATCTACCTAATTCTTTCTCTATGGCTTACCCGTGATAACCAACCAAACCAAACCCATTGCCATTGAGCCAATTCCAACTTATAGTGACTCTATAGGAGAGAGTAGAGCTGCCCCATAGGGCTTCCAAGGAACAGCTGGTGGATTTGAACTGCCGACCTTTTGGGTAGCAGCCGACCTCTTAACCACTGCACCACCAGGGCTCCATGATAAGTTACCTTAATGAACCACCTCTAGGATGAGAAGTACATGGTGCAGTGGTTAAACCAAAAGGGCAGCGGTTTGAACCCACCAGACTCTCCACTGAGTAAGATGTGGCAGTCTGCTTCCATAAAGATTCACACCTTGGAAATCCTGTGGGGCAGTTTTACTCTATACTATAGGGTCCCTATGAGTCGGAATAGATTCAACGGCAACAGGGTTTTTTTTGTTTTTGTTTTCATTTTTTATTTTAGGATGAGAAGGGGCTAGCTTTTATTTTTCCAGAATAAAAATGCACTCTACCCTCACTGTCTATGAGGCAGTCTCTGACCACATCTTTGCTCTCCATCCTTTTAGTGTTCCTCCAGCAAACCATACCATACACACACCATGCACAAAAACTTGCCCAGTATTTCCAGATTTTCTTATCTTTGTCTCAACAGTGCAGGGACCCTCTGATATGGGTGAGTCTGGGACTTTACAAGGCAAGTCTCCTTCTGAAGGAAAATGCAAAGACTGGCCCAGGCCGTCAGCCTCATCTCCTCTTCCTGGCACAGTCACACAAATGGGGGTGAAGGCCTGGGCTGAGAGATCGCCTGAGACGTAAGAGACACTCCTTCTACTAGGACTACCTTCCTGGGGAGCCCCTCACCCTGCCTGCCCTGGTTTCCCAGAATCCTCCTCTGTGGTTCCACCCAACATCATGCCCCGGCAAAGAGGACTTTCTGCTGAGCTCTGTCATTGTGTCTGGAGGACAAGATGCATGATTTATACTGAGCTCAGAGTTGCTCAGCAGCCTTGGGACACACCAGCCCATGCTTTTTGCTTACAGTTGTCAGCCTGGCTTCTGACTACACCTCCCTCTGCTGCCTTCTGTACTTTAGCTGCCTTTTGTGAGAGAGATGGCAGAAAAGCTCTGCTCCTGCCATCCATCAACACCGAAATGGTTTATGAGGGTCAGTTAACACCAGGCACAGTACTGGGCCTAGAGACAAAATGGAGAACATGATGATGACCAAATTACCTAGAGTCAGAGTGAGCTCAGTCTTCATTCCACTGATTACTGTACACTGTTCTCAGTCATGTGCGACCCAGCTCTGGGTAAAACTCAGAGACTGGTAGGGCTTGCCCAGGACTATCCTGGTTTTAGAAATGAGTGTCTTCTGTTCAAGAGCCCATCTCCAGGAGCTAAAAGTCCTAGGGTTGGGATATGTGTAGAATATTGTGGAAAAATTAAAACAAAACAAACAAACAAACAAAACCCAGAATGTTGCCCAAAACATAGGTGCCGAAAGCAGTATTGTTTTTGGTGTCAAGTGTGTGTAGCATCGATCACCTGCCTTCTGTAGTCCCTGTTGCTGTTTGTCCCCTGACTGTTCTTCTGGCTACTATGACTCGTTGCAATGCTCAGTGTGTTGGGACTGAAGTGTTCACCTAAATTTTGTGACCCTTGTGACACAACATGTTGGCAGAGTTCATCTTGAAAAGTTGTCTTATTAGAGAAGGGTGCAGGACACATTGTCCTAAGGAGAGCAGAGTAGAACAAGTGCAAATGATGTAGGGCACAATGGGGTGAGGGTGGATGAGGCTGGTGCCTAGATCTTCGTGAAGCTCTGCTTCTCAGCACCCCTGCTGCTTAGGACAGCTGGAGTGGGTCAGAACTGCAGTCTCTGCAGAGGCTGTGTTGTCCCAAGGCAGTTCACATTCTGATCCCATTGCTTCAATATCTTACTCCTGATCTCAACTTTAGTGCTGTTGTGCTGTCCTCAGGAGAGAGGACAATTGCCCACAGTCCTATCCTATATCTATTTCTCAGTTCTGCCTAGCCCTGCTCTGGGATGGACCCTCCATAAGCTGCTCTGGGCCCTGGGTCACAGGGGAAACAGGAACGCCTAGCTGTAGGCCTTAGAAGGGATGAGGCCTGTGGTATCCACAAGAGGGCGTGGGCTGCTGGTCCATCAGCAGGGAATCTTTTTTGCAGCCCACCCAGCATAGTCCCCTGCTGTCCTCCATGTCATGTCAGAGAGGCCGTGTTGGGGGAGTAATAAAGCTTGGCTTATCTGCACCAAAAGCTTGACTTCTCTGCACTGGAGAGAGAAAGTCTTTATTGCTTTTAGTCCAAGTCGTATGTTATGTGGGCATCTGTCCAAGGTCAGATAAGTTCAGAAGGACTGAGGGATTCAGACATAAAGAGCATACCTACAGTCGGTGGGGTAAGAACAGATTTGTGGTTTCACTGCTGTATCACAAGGCCTGTCACTCAGGCTGTTGATGAATGCTCACTTAAGTGTGGAGAAGTGAATTCCAATCCTGATGCAGAAGTGTGTCAGTTTGAGCACAAAAGGCCTTAAGGACAAGGTGGACAGTGACAGGCATGAGACGTGATCAAGATATCAGTTAGCCATGTGTGATTAAATGGTACATGACGAAGGAACTGCAGACACTAGCTGAGTGGGGGGTGGTTGACTGTATGCCCATGTGAGTATGTGAGACATGCTGGGCAGGATGAAAGAGGCTGAGCTGGGCTTGCGCAGGTGAGAGGTGTGTCTACGCTGTGGGAACCAGGCCTGTCTGTCACTTTTTCAAAAGCTCTGCTCTGAGTGGGCACAGCCTGGCTTCCCTGAGAGCCATTCCAGACAGGATAAGGGGCTGACAGGCAGGACCCAACTGGGACAGCAGCACTGAGTAGAGACCCTGCTGAGGTGTGGGCAAAGGGTGACAAGGATGGAGCTTCACAGGAAGGCGGTCCTGGTGGGGAACACACCAGGCTCCTATTGTGTCAGTTGGAGGCTCAGTTGTTTTTATCCCCCTCCTCTGCACTATTGGACTGAGGTTGATTTAGGAAGAGAAATGGCCATGATTGAGAGCTTCACACCTGGGTAGTGGGTTCCATTGTTCCTCTGAGGAAGACAGAGGGACCTGACCTTAAAGATGCTGATAGGATGGGACTGTGCACAGGTGTGAATTGGTGGTTTGTGTGCTGAATTTGGGGATGGATGACCAGGGGTATCACAGATCAGGGTAGAGGAAGTGCAATGGGAGCCTGCCTGGGGCACAGCAGGGGACCATTGAATGTGTTCAAGAAAGACACAGAAAGCAGCTCCTTCCCACTGGGAGATGGTCTTTTTTAAGACTCTGACACTCCCTCACACAGTATAGCCTCTCTACCAGGTCTGAGAGTGACTCAGGGGGGCTGCCACCAGCACCTCAATTACAGGATCTACAAGGGCATTCCAATAACAGACCCTGGGCACCTAATGGAACAATAGGATCTGAACTTCTAAGCCTTTCCTGTTCCATTTGGGCATCAGAGATCAAGGCTACATTCACCATAGCTGTGTGACCCCTCATCTTGCCCCACAGCTACATGGGGTGAAGACTGGCCACATGTAGCAAGGCAGGTTTGAAACTCTGGCAAATGGCATGGTTTGGACGCTTTCCAGGAAGAGGAGATGGAAAAGTTCATACTTGTTGACACTGAGTCAATTCTGGCTCATAGTGACCCTACAAGACACAGTAGAGCTGCCCCGTAGGGTTTCCAAGGTGGTAAATCTTTATCAAAGCAGACTGCCATATCTTTCTCCCGTGGAGTGGCTGATGGGTTTGAACCACTGACCTTTCAATTAGCAGCCCGGTGCTTAACCATTGCACAAAACAGGGCTCCTGCTGGAAGGGCAATGGGGCTAAAAAGGCAATCTCCACATACACAACAGCTCTGTGCAGCAGTGTGGGGAGCCCTAAGGACAAGGGCAAACTACCAAGACAAGTTAACAAGCATGTGCCTAGAGTGGCCTAGGAGCAGAAAGGTCATGGGGCCACCTAGGGAAATACTATACTCAGAGTTTACAGAACTGGTTCACTTGCTTTAGCAGAGGGGCCCAATGCAAGCTATAAACCTTGCTTCCAAGGGGACACAGAAGAGTTGGGGTTGAGATGGAGATATGAATCAGTGTCAAGATAGGGGCCCAGAATGCTTGAAGACCCCTTCCCTGTCTCTCTTTCTCCCTAACTCACACACCTGAAGCACATTCTGTCTCTGAAAACAAAGAACCTCAGCACAGGGTAGTGGAGGAGAAAGAAACTGAGTAAAAGGGACAGTGGAGAATGCTGAGATGAGACCCCTCACCCTGTTCCATGTAGAAACACCAGGGACCCATCTGTGTGAGGTCCAGAGCAGTGTCTCATATGTAAACATAAATGAAAAACATCATCAGTCTTCACTAAGATCTCAGTTTGATTCCCTCAATAAAGGATTCAATCTCTACCTACCCCCTAGACCTACCTAATCTTCTCTCCATGGCTTGCCAGTGATTTGAGTTGCCTTAATAAACCACGGAAACCCCAGTAGCATAGTGGTTAAGAGCTACAGCTGCTAACCAAAAGGTCGGCAGTTCAAATCCACCAGGCACTCCTTGGAAACCCTGTGGGGCAGTTCTACTCTGTCCTATGGGTTGTTATGAGTTGGAATTGACTCAACAGCAATGGGTTTGGTTTAATCAACCACCTCTAGGAAGAAAAATCCTGGGCGGTGCAAATGGTTAAGCACTCAGCTACTACCTTAAGTGTGGCAGCTGGAACTCACCCAGGGGTATCTCAAAATAAAGTCTTGGAAATCTACTCCCGAAAGGTCACAGCCATAAAAGCCCTTGGGAGCATGGTTCTACTGTGAAACCATGACTTGGGAGTAACTCAATGGCAACTGGTTTGGTTTTGGGGTTTTTTGTTTTTTCATTGTTGCTGTTGTTTGTTTGTTTGTTTTTTATGAGAAGCGGCAAAGTATTCTTTTTCCTATATAAAAAAGCACTCAATCCCTACTGTGCATGAATCAGCCTCTGACCACATCTTTGTTCTCCACCTTTTCTCTGTTCTCCTGGCAGCCCACACCATACACACCACAGACAAACACATGCTCAGTAGTTCCACACTCTTTTTAACACTGTCTCTCCAGTGTGGGGACCCTCTGACATGGGTGAGTCTGCAATCCACACCTTAAGTCTCCTTCTGAGAGGATCATGTACCTGACTGGCCCAGGAAATCAGCCTCATCTCCTCTTTATCTCCACACAAAATGAGGGCAACAGGGCAGCATGCTGGGATGAGAGAGCACCTGAGGCGTGATAGACACTATGCCCACCAGGACCACCTTCCTAAGGTGCCCCTCACCCTGCCTGCCCCAGGTTTTCACAGCCATCGGTTGTTTTCTGTGGTCCCAGATGACCTCATGCCCTGGCAAAGAGGAGGCTCTGTTGGGTTCTGAGCTCAGGTTTGGAGGCCAAGAGGAAGAATCTGCCCTGCGCTCACGGTCATCCCTCTTTCCATCACTCAGCACCCTTAGGCTATACCCAAAAATGGATTCACTCACAGCTGGCACGCTAGATTCTGGGCTAAACTGTCCACTATTGGCACCTGGGCTTTAGCTGTGTTTTGTGAAAGAGGTTGCAGAAAAGCTCTGCTCTTGCCATCCATTAACACCTAGATGGTTTGTGATTGTCAGTCAATGCTAGGCATGGCTGTAGGCACTAGAGACACATGGTGAGCATGACAATCATTTAATGACCTGGTGTTGAGGTGAACTCAGACTGCATTCCACTGTTTCCTGTGCTTGGCTCTGTAGTCCTCTCTGTAAAACTCACTAACAATGAAAAAATATCCCATTTTAAAATAAACTCTGCAAACTTCATTTATTTAGCACTACACCTTGCTTGCGTCATTTCACATGATCTTAGAAATACAGATGATTGCAGCAGAAAGAAAGTCGTTGACCATGTATAATATGGTTGCCAAATTGTCAAGCAGCTGAAAATGAGAGAAGAGGAAAGAGATCAAGCCATGTCCATCCAGGCTGATCTGACACCTGACAGGAAAGGATGTCCAGTATAGAGCCAACTGGCTCATCAAATCTCCTTTCTCTGACCTGAAAGCTGCCTCCCTGGGCTTCCAGTCACCTGTAACACTGTATAAGGTAGTAGAGTCTGAATCGCCTGAGTTCTTTCTTTAATCCTTCTATTAATGTAACTCAACAACATATTCTACAACTGAATTCTGGAACCAGAAAGAGCAATTCTCATCCAAGCCCAAGTGGAAGTCCTGAATTTAAGTCAGATATCATGCGTGCCATCTTTTCTATGTAAATCTACTCTCTTCCAAACCAAACACACCTCCAGATCATCTATCTTCCTAAAGGTAGTTGTGTTTCTAGTCACATCCCAGGCGCCTCTCAGAAAATTCTCCTCAGAGGCCAAGAATTGAATCTCAGTCACTCAGATTCTCATGGTTTCTCTCCACTTACTGCTGGTCTAACCTCTTAGGTAATGAAGGATATCAGGCCTGTGGGAGAAAATCCCCTCCTCTAACACAGTGAACTGCTCCATCCAAGATAAGTTCTAGGGATATTATTTCTAGAGGAAAATCTACCAATATTTCCACTACATCAAATACTGTCCTCAATAAAGTAAATTTTCATTAATGGGCAGAAGTGCTTGGAGAACTTTCAGCTGAGGGTAGGGAACCTAAATTAAGTCTACTTTGTTTCTCTGTGGAAGCAAGGAAAGCAAACATCACCAGAGAAAGGGAGGTAAAAGGTGCAGAAACTTTGCCTAAATGGCAATCTATACTAGGACCCCAGATCACCTATGCCAAATGTCAAGAGAGAGATCAAGAAAATTCAGGATACAAGGAAAAGTCTGTTTCTCCTCTTTCTATATCTACATGCATGCTTGCATGCTTTGATCCCTTAAAAATATCAAGGTTCAGAGCAACATTGGCTTTATCAAGGTGGTCTGTGTTGAAACAATGAACTCACTCAGACTGGTCTCCCAAGATCTCCTATTCTGGCATATCTCTGCTTCCTGGTACTCTCATCAGCAACCCATCTCCACTTCATCCCCCATATCTATCCTCAGCTGGAACTCCAAGATTCTGCAGTTGCCTTAGACTACTGAAAGTTGTTAGATGATTACAATCTTGGCTGCTAAGTTTCCAGGAAGACCACAGCTAGGCACTTTATCATTTATACATAATAAGGTCTTGGTCTGACTAAAACAAATCCCCCAACACCCTCTTTCTCCATTCGCAGAGTTCAGGATTTCTCCAGGTGAATGGGTCATGCTGAATCAGAAACTTCCTAAGAACGTGGTTCTTGCAACACCCTCAATGTCTTAGGCTGGGTTCTCTAGAGGAGCAAAACCAGTGAAGCACATATACAGAGAGAGAGAGATCTCAAGGAAATGGTTCACACAGTTATCCAAAAAACCAAAACCAAACCTGTTGCCATCAAGTCAATTCTGACTCATAGTGACCCTATAGAACAGAGCAGAACTGCCCCATAGGGTTTTCAAGGAGCACCTGGTGGATCCAAACTGCCAAGCTTTTGGTTAGCAGCCAGACTCTTAACCACTACGCCACCAGGGTTTCCCACGTGGTTACAGAGACTGGCAAATTCCAAGTCAGTGGGTCCCCCATCAAACGGAGGCTTCGCCTGACTCACGTAGCTGTAGGGGCTCATGAACCCAAGATAGGCAGTTCAGACAGCAGACCGCTGGGTCATGGGCTGTGGAAGCTGATGAATCCCACGAGCAGCAAGCAATATAGGAGGCCACTGGCACAAGTCCCAAAAATTGGGGATCAGAGATAACGAACCAGATGCAGGGTTCAGAGTAAGCAAAAATTTTTGCTGGAACATCCATATATATTGGATGCAAGCCACAACTTTGAGGAACCTCTCTTACAATTGATTGGCTGATCATATCAGATCATATCATGGAGGATGACTACATCATTATATAACTTCCAAACTGCATTATTATATAACTGTCAAAATACATCATTACATATCCACCAAATTATACCATTACGTAACAGCCAACTCAATGAAAATCATGACCCGGCCAAGTTGACATGCAACCTTAACCTTTACAGTCCACCGCTTGTCAACTTGGCACCTGCACACATCTCCTTAAAGCATGTTGCTATTGTTGTTAGGTGCCATCAAGTCAATTTTGACTCATAGTGACGCTACGCACAACAGAACAAAACACTGTCTGATCCTGCGTCATCCTCAAAAATCACTGTTATGCTTAAGCTTATTGTTGCAGCCATTGTGTCACTCCATCTCCTTGAGGGGCTTCCTCTTTTTTGCTGACCTTCTAATTTACCAAACATGATGTCCTTCTCCAGGGACTGATTCCTACTGATAACATGTCCTAAGTACGTGAGACCTGGTCTCACCATCCTTGTTTCTAAGGAGCATTATGGTTGTACTTCTTCCAAGAAAGATTTGTTTGCTCTTTTGGCAGCTCATAGTATACTCAATATTCTTCTCCAGTACCACATTTCAAAGGCATCTATTCTTCTTCTGTCTTCATTATTCATCGTCCAGTTTTCACATGCATGTGAGGTGATTAAAAACACCATGGCTTCGGTCAGGCGCACCTTCGTCTTCAGGGTGACATCTTTGCTTTTCAACACTTAAAGAGGTCTTTTGCAGCAATTTACCCAATGCAATGCCTCTTTTGATTTCTTGACTGCTGCTTCCATGAGTATTGATTGCAGAACCAACTAAAATGAAATCCTTGACAACTTCAATCTTATCTCCGTTTATCATGATATTGCTTATTGGTCCAGTTGTGAGGATTCTTGTTCTCTTTATGTTGAGGTATAATCCATACTGAAGGCTGTGGTCTTTGATCTTCATCAGTAAATGCTTCAAGTCCTCTTCACTTTCAGCAAGCAAGGTTGTGTCACCTGCATAACGCAAGTCGTTAATGAGTCTTCCTCCAATCCTGATGCCCCGTTCTTCTTCGTATAGTCCTGCTTCTCAGATTATTTGCTCAGCATGCAGATTGAATAAGTATGGTGAAAGGATACAACCCTGACGCACACCTTTCCTGACTTTAGACCATGCAGTAATCCCTTTGTTCTGTTCAAACGACTGCCTCTTGATCTATGTACAGATGCCTCATGAGTACAATTAAGGGTTCTGGAATTCCCATTCTTTGCAATATTATCCATAATTTATTATGATCCACACAATCAAATGCTTTTGCATAGTCAATAAAACACAGGTAAACATCTTTCTGGAATTCTCTGCTTTCAGCCAGGATCCACCTGACATCAGCAATGATATCTCTTGTTCCACATCCTCTTCTGAATCTGGCTTGAACCTCTGGCAGTTCCCTGCCGATATACTGCTGCAGCCCCCCTTGAATGATCTTCAGCAAAATTTTACTTGCATGTGATATTAATGATATTATTCAATAGTTTCCACATTCAGTTGGATCACCTTTCTTGGAACTAGGGATAAATGTGGATCTCTTCCCATTCGTTGGCCAGGTAGCTGTCTTCCAAATTTCTTGGCATAGACGAGTGATTACTTTCACCACTTCATCCTTTTGTTGAAACATCTCAATTGGTATTCTGTCAATTCCTGGAGGCTTGTTCTTTGCCAATGCCTGCCAATGCCTTCAGTGCAGCTTGGACTTTTTCCTTCAGTACGTACCATCAGTTCCTGATCTTATGCTACCTCCTGAAATGGTTGAACATTGACCAATTCTTTTTGGTATAATGACTCTGTGTATTCCTTCCATCTTCTTTTGATGTTCTTATGTCATTTAATCTTTTCCCTATAGAATCCTTCAATATTGCAACTCGAGGCTTCAATTTTTTCTTCAGTTCTTTCAGCTTGAGAAATGCTAAGCGTGTTCTTCACTTTTGGTTTTCTAACTCCAGATCTTTGCACATGTCATTATAATACTCTGTCTTTTCAAGCCACTGTTTGAAATCTTCTGTTCAGCTCTTTGAGTTCATCATTTCTTCCATTTGCTTTTGCTACTTGACATTCAAGAGCAAGTTTCAGATTCTCTTCTGACATCCATTTTGGTCTTTTCTTTCTTTCCTGTCTTTTTAATGACCTCTTGCTTTCTCTATGCATGATGTCCTTGATGTCATTCCACAACTCTTACAGTCTTTGGTCATTAGTGTCTAGCCCATCAAATCTATTTTGAGATGGTCTCCAAATTCAGGTGGGATATACTCAAGGTCGTACTTACACTCTTGTGGACTTGTTCTAATTTTCTTCAGTTTCAAGTTGAATTTGCATATGAGCAATTGATGGTCTGTTCCACAGTCAGCTCCTGGCCTTGTTCTGACTGATGATATTGAGTTTTCCATCATCTCTTTCCACAGATGTAGTTGATTTGATTCCTGTGTATTCCATCTAGTGAGGTCCGTGTGTATAGTCACCATTTATGTTGTCAAAGAAAGTTATTTGCAATGAAGAAGTTGTTGGTCTTGCAAAATTCTATCACGCAATCTCCAGCATTGTTTCTATGATCAAAGCCTTATTTTCCAACTATTAATCCTTCTTCTTTGTTTCCAACTTTCACATTCCAATCACCAGTAATTATCAATGCACCCTGATTACATGTTTGATCAATTTCAGACTGCAGAAGTTGGTAAAAATCTCCAATGTCTTCATCTTTGGCCTTAGTGGTTGGTGTGTAAATTTGAATAATAGTTGTATTAACCAGTCTTCTTTTTAGTGTATGGATATTAGCCTATCTCTAATAGCACTGTACTTCAGGATAGATCTTGAAATGTTCTTTTTGATGATGAATGCAACACCATTCTTCTTCAAGTTGTCATTCCCAGCATAATAGACCATATGTTTGCCTCATTCAAAATGGCCAATACTAGTCCATTTCAGTTCACTAATGCCTAGGATATTGATCTTTATGTGTTCCATTTCATTTTTTATTTCCAATTTTCCTAGATTAATACTTCCTACATTCCATGTTTTTATTATTAATGGATGTTTGCAGCTGTTTCTTCTCATTTTGAATCATGCCACATCAGCAAATGGAGGTCCCAAAAGTTTGACTCCATCCGTGTCATTAGGGTCAACTCTATTTTAAGGAGGCAGTTCTTCCCCAAACATATTTTGAGTACCTTCCAACCTGAGGGGCTCATCTTCTGGCACTATATCAGGCAATGTTCTGCTGCTGTTCATAAGGTTTTCACTGGCTAATTCTTTTCAAAATTACACCTCCATATCCTTCTTCCTAGTCTGTCTTAGTCTGGAAGCTCAGCTGAAACCTGTCCACCATGACACCCTGCTGGTATTTGAATATCAGTGGCATACCTTTCAGCATCACAGTAACAGGCAAGCCCCCAAAGAACAACAAACTGACACAGTCTTTAAATAAAGACAATTACAAAGTCATGCTTTCATCTAACATAAAACAACAAACATGCATACAACAAAAAACACAATAGACCAGTTTACATCTTATATTTTATAAGTGAAAAAAAAACAGAAATACTTGATACACACTTACAAGGAAGAAACACTCTTAACAATTACACTTCTCATTTCTGCAACTGATCACATGGCCATAACTGGAATTTGGAACTACCTTTTTCCACCACCCATTCTGTATTCCCTTTACCTTCAGCAAGCACCTCAGCTGGTTGTGGTTCTTTGCCTGGTGGGGTGACCCAAATATTCATTCCTGAAGGCTCTGGGTCATTAGTAGTCATGTCGGAACTGGTCTGCTATAGTTTCCATTGGCTTTAATCACAGGGCGTGGTTGTACTAAGAGACACACTAAGGGATCTCCTGTAATCCAGACATACTGTTCTTTACCTCCATTATGTAATAACAATCCAATTTACTTTTGGTGATCAGGATCAATCACACCAGCCAATATGGTAACTCCTTTGCCTGTTCATTCAGAGTCATGAGGAACATAAAGAGGCTGGGTGGCACTCTTAACTTCCAGCTCAATGAAACCCATGTTGCGTCTCCAGGTAGAAGCATTCCTCCCTTTGGAACTAAGACCGCTAGACTGGCAGAACATAGGGTCATAGGGAGAAGAAGCAAAATTTTTTGAGTGGCTCACTGGGGATAATAGTGAGTGGTATCACTCCCATTTCCACACCTTGATTCCTGAAACTGTGAAACCGGGCTATAGGAGAAAGAGCACCATATATTGGACCCTGGTTTAGAGCATATACAGCCTCCTGGAGAACATTGCCCCAACCCTGCAAAGTAGTATCACCTAGCTGGCACCATAATTGTGTCTTTAGAAGGCCGTTTCATCATTCAATCTAGCCAGCTGCTTCAGGATGAAGGGGAACATGGTAAGACCAATAAATTCCATGATAATGAGCCCATTGCCACACTTCATTTGCTGTGAAGTGAGTTCCATGATCTGAGGCAATGCTGTGTTGAATATCCTGATGGTGGATAAGGCATTCTATAAGTCCACAGATAGTAGTTTTGGAAAAAGCATTGCATGCAGAGAAGGCAAATTCATATCCAGGGTAAGGGTCTATTCCAATACAAACAAAATGCCTCCCTTTCAATGATGAAAGTGGTCCAATGTAATCAACTTTTCACCAGATTGCTGGTTGTTCTCGAGGAATAGTGCCATATCGGAACTCAGTGTTGGTCTCTGCTGCTGGCAGATTGGCACTCAGAGGTGGCTGTAGCCAAGTCCGCCTTGGTGAGTGGAAATCCATGTTTCTGAGCCCATGCATAACCTCCATCCCTGCCATGCCACTTCGTTCATAAGTCCACTGAACAATAACAGAGTAGCTGGGGAAGGAGGATGACTGCTTTCCACAGAAATATCATACTATCGACTTGATTGTTAAAATCCTCCTCTGCTGAGATCCCCCTTGCTGAGCATTCACATGAGACACAAATATCTTCACTCTTTTGGCCCATTCAGAGATGTCTATCCACATACCCCTTCACCATATCTCCTTGTCTCCAATTTTCCAATCATGTTCCTTCCAAGTTCCTGACCATCCACCCAAACCATTGGCCACAGTCCATGAATCAGTATACAATTGCACGACTGGCCATTTCTCCTTCCAAGCAAAGTGAACAACCAGGTACACTGCTCAAAGTTTTGCCACTGGGAGGATTTTCCTTCACCACTGTTCTCCAGGGAGGTTCCAGAAAAGGGCTAGAGTGCTGCTGCTGTACAGTTTTGAGTGGTGCCTGCATATGGCACAGAACTTTCTGTAAACCAGGAACAAGTTTTCTCTTCCTCAGTCAGTTGATGATAAGGAAATCTCCATGAGGCCACAGGTGCAGAATAGGAGATGGCAGGTAAAATGAGAGAAGTGGAGACCATGGTCCTTTGGTCCACTTCCTCATGCAGCTTTCTTGTGCCTTCAAGTCCTGCTTGGGCCCAACCTTGTGTGCACCATTTCAATTTAGTGCTGCTGTGCACATCCAGATTTATGCCTTCGTGGGTCATACAACACCCAGTCCATGACAGGTGGCCCATCCTCAAGCATGCAGTTTCTACTAAGGCCCAGTAACAAACCAAATGCTCTTTTTCAAAAGGAGAGTAGTTATCTGCAAAAGATGGCAGGGTTTTACTCAAAAATCCAGAGGTCTGCACTGTGATTCATAAATAGTCGCTTTCCAAAGACACCAAACAGCATCTCTATCTGCCACTGAAACTTCAAGTGCCATTGGATCCACCAGATCATATGGCCTAAGTGAAGAGGTGGCTTGGAGAGCAGCCTGAACCTGTTCCAGAGCCCTCTCTTGTTCTGGGCCACACTCAAAACTAACAGCTTTTCAAGGCACTTGATAAATAGGCTGGAGTAGTACACCCAAATAGGGATATATTGCCAACCAAATCCAAAGAAGACCAGGTGTTGTGCCTCCTTTTTATTTATAGGAGGTGCCAGATGTAACAATTTTATCCTTCACTTTAGAAGGAACATCTCGACATGCCCCACACCACTGGACTCCTAGAAATTTCACTGAGGTGGGAAGTGCTTGAATTTTGTTGGATTAAATCCCCTTCCCCAAGCAGGGAAAGGTTTTACCAATAAGTCCAGAGTCATTGACACTTCTTTCTTACTAGGTCCAGTCAGCCTAATGTCATCAGTGTAACGGACAAGTGTGATGTCTTGTTGAAGCGAAAGGTGGTCAAGTTCCCTGTGGACTAAATTTATGACATATGGCTGAAGAGTTGATAACCTTTGAGGTAGGACAATAAGGTGTATTGCTGGCCTTGCCAGCTGAAAGCACAATGCTCTGGTGTTCCTTTGAAACTAGCATCAAGAAAAAGGCATTGGCCAGATCAATAGCTGCAGTTACCAGGAGATGTATTAATTTGCTCAAGGAATGTAATTACATCTGAAACAGCAGCTGCAATTGGAGTAACCACCTGGTTGTTGTTGTTGTTAGGTGCCATCGAGTCGGTTCCTACTCATAGCAACTCTATGTACCACAGAATGAAACACTGTCTAGTCCTGCACCATCCTGACAATCGTTGTTTTCCTTGAGCCCATTGTTGCAGCCACTGTATCAACCCATCTTATTGAGGGTCTTCCTCTTTTCCACTGACCCTGTACTTTACCAATCATGATGTCTTTCTCCAGGGACTAATCCTTCCTGACATGTCCAAAGTATGTAAGATGCAGTCTCGCCATCCTTGCTACTAAGGAGCATTCTGGTTGTACTTCTTCCAAGACAGATTTGTTCATTCTTTTGGCAGTCTATGGTATATTCAATATTCTTCACCAACACCACAATTCAAAGGTGTCAATTCTTCTTTGGTCTTCCTTATCCATTGTCCAGCTTTCACATGCATATGATGTGATTGAAAATACCATGGCTAGCGTCAGGGGCACCTTAGTCTTCAGGATGACATCTTTGCTCCTCAACACTTTAAAGAGGTCCTTTGCAGAAGATTACCCAATGCAATGCTTCTTTTGATTTCTTGACTGCTGCTTACATAGCTGTTGATTGTGGATCCAAGTTAAAAGAAATCCTTGACAACTTCAACCTTTTCTGCATTTATCATGTGTGGCTTATAGGTCCCGTTGTGAGGATTTTTGTTTCTTTATGTTGAGGTGTAATCCATACTGAAGGCTGTGGTCTTTGATCTTCATCAGTAAGTGCTTCAAATCTTCTTCACTTTCAGCAAGCAAGGTTGTGTCACCTGCATAACGCAAGTCGTTAATGAGTCTTCCTCCAATCCTGATGCCCCATTCTTCTTCATATAGTCTTGCTTCTGAGATTATTTGCTCAGCACACAGATTGAATAAGTATGGTGAAAGGACACAACCCTGATGCACACCTTTCCTGACTTTAAACCACTCAGTATCCCCTTATCCTGTCCAAACAACTGCGTCTTGATCTGTGTATAGGTTCCTTATGAGCACAATTAAGTGTTTTGGAGTTCCCATTCTTTGCAATGTTATCCATAATTTGTTATGATCCACACAGTTGAATGTCTTTATATAGTCAAAAAAAAAGAGAGGTAAACATCCTTCTGGTATTCTCTGCTTTCAGCCAGGATTCATCTGATGTCAATTATGGTATCCCTGGTTCCACGTCCTCTTCTGAGTCTGGCCTGAATTTCTGGCAGTTCCCTGTTGATATATTGCTGCAGCCACTTTTAAATGATCTTCAGCAAAATTTTGCTTGCATGTGATATTGATGACATTGTTCAATAATTGCCACATTCAATTGGATCATCTTTTGTCATGGACTGAATTATGTCCCCCCCAAATTTTATGTATCAATTTGGCTGGGCCATGATTCCCCATATATTGTGGTTGTCCTCTATTTTGCAGTTGTAATTTTATGTTAGAGAAGATTAGGATGGAATTGTAATTTTATGTTTAAAAGGATTAAGGTTGGATTGTAACACCCTTACCATGGTCACATCTCTGATCCAATGTAAAGGGAGTTTCCCTGGGGTGTGGCCTGCACCACCTTTAACTCTCAAGAGATAAAAGGAAAGGGAAGCTAGCAGAGAGTGGGGACCACCAAGAAAGCAGTGCTGGGAGCACAGCGTGTCCTTTGGACCTGAGATTCCTGTGCTGAGATGCTCCCAGACCAAGGGAAGACTGATGACAAGGGCCTTCTTCCACAGCCGACAAAGAAAGCCTTCCCCTGGAGCTGGCACCCTGAATTCAGACTTCTAGCCTACTGGACTGTGAGAGAATAAACTTTTCTTTGTTAATATAATGGCCATCAATAATTACACTGAATGTAAATGGCCTAAATGCACCCATAAAGAGACACAGAGTGACAGAATGGATTAAAAAAAAAAAAAAAGGATCCATCAATATGCTGTCAAAAATAGACATACCTTAGAAACAAAGATGTAAATTTATTGAAAATCAAAAGATGGAAAAATATATATCAAGCAAATAACTACCAAAACAGAGCAGGAGTGGCAATACTAATCTTAGATAAGATAGACTTTAAAACAAAATCCAGCATGAAAGACAAAGAAGGGCACTATACAATGGTTAAAGGGGTGATCCATCATAAAAACTTAACCATAATAAACATCTACGCACCCAATGACAGGGCTCTAAAATACATAAAACAAACTCTAACAGCACTGAAAACAGAAATTGACAGTTCCACAATAATAGTAGGAGGCTTCAACATGCCACTCTCAGTAAAGGGCAGAACGTCCAGCAAGAAACTCAACAGAGATACAGAAGAGCTAAAGAGCACAGTCAGGCAACTTCATCTCATAGACATGTATAGAACACTCTGCCCAAAGCACATGGAACATTCTCCAGAATAGACCACATCTTAGGCAACAGAGCAACTCTCAACAAGACCCAAAACACTGAGATAATTCAAAGTATCTTCTCTGACCACAATGCCATCAAAGCAGAAATTAACAACAGGAAAAGCAAGGAAAGAAAAATCAATTACATGGAAACTGAACAACACCCTGCTTAAAAACTGCTGGGTAATAGAAGAAATCAAAAATGGAACCAAAAAGTTCCTAGAATCAAACCAAAACCTTTGGGACACAGCAAAGGCAGGCTCAAAGGTCAATTTACAGCACTAGATGCACACATCAAAAAACAAGAAAGTGACAAAATGAAAACATTAGCTACACATGCTGAACGAATAAAGAGAAAACAGCAAAAGAAGCCAACAGCCACCAGAAGAAAAGAAATAATAAAGATCAGAGAAGAAATAAGTGAAATAGAGTACAGAAAAACAATAGAAAGAATCAACAAAACCAAAAGTTGGTTCTTTGAAAGGATCACAAAATCGACAAACCACTGGCCAAACAGAAGAAAAACAGGACAGGATGCAAATAACCAAAATAAGGAATGAAATGGGGGCTATTGCAACAGACCCAACTGAAATAAAAAGGATCATAGCAGAGTATTATGAAAAACTATACTCCAATAAATTTCAAAACCTAGAGGAAATGGACAAATTTCTAGAAACACACAACCTACTCAAACTAACACAAAAGATGTTGAAAATCTGAACAAACCCATAACAAGAGAAGAGATTGACATGGTAATTAAAAAAAAAAAAAAAAAAAACTCCCAACAAAAAAATAGCCTGGCCCAGATGGCTTTACTGGAGAATCCTACCAAACATTCAGAGAACTTACACCAGTACTACTCAAACTATTTCAGAACATAGAAAAGGAAGCGATACTTCCAAATTCATTCTATGAAGCCAGCATAACCCTGATACCAAAACGAGGAAAAGACACCACAAAAAAAGAAAATTACAGACCAATATTTCTCATAAATACAGATGCAAAAATTCTCAACAAAATTCTAGACAACAGAATTCAGCATCACATCAAAAAAAATACACCACGACGAAGTAGGATTCTTACCAGGTATGCAAGGATGGTTCAACATTAGAAACTCGATCAACGTAATGTACCACATAAATTAAAGGAAAGAAAATAATCACACGATCATCTCAATTGATGTGGAAAAGGCATTTGACAAAGTACAAGACCCGTTCCGATAAAAACTCTCAATAAAATAGGTATAGAAGGGAAATTTCTCAACATAATAAAAGTTATATATGCAAAACCAATGACCAACATTGTTCTCAATGGAGAGAGGTCGAAAACATTCCCTTTGAGAACAGAAGCAAGACAAGGATGCCCTTTATCACCACTCCTATGTAACATTGTGTTGGAAGTCTTAGCTAGAGCAATAAGGCAAGAAACAGAAAAAAAGGGCATCCAAATTGGTAATGAAGAAGTTAAATTGTCCCTATTTGTGGATGATATGATACTATACTTAGAAAATCCAAAAGCTCCACGAAAAAACTACTGGAACAAATAGAAAGATTCAGCAGAGTTGCATGATACAAGATAAACCTGCAAAACTCACCTGGATTCCTATACACCAATAAAGAGAACAATGAAAAGGAAATCAGGAAAAAAACACCATTTATAATAGCCCCTAAAAAAATAAAACACTGAGGAATAAATATAACCAGGGTTGTAAAAAACCTATACAAAGAAAACTACAAAACTCTACTGCAAGAAACCAAAAGAGATCTACATAAATGGAAAAACATACCATGCTCATGGATAGGTAGATTCAACACTGTGAAAATGACAATTCTACCCAAAGTGATTTACAAATATAACGCAATACCAATACAAATACTAACAACATTCTTTAAAGAGATAGAAAAACTTATCATTAACTATATGCAAAGGGAAGAAGCCCCCAATAAATAAAGCACTACTGAAGAATAAAATAGGAGGATTCACACTACCTATCCTCAGAACCTATCATACAGCTACAGTAATCAAAACAACCTGGTACTGGTACAATGACAGATACTTTGACCAATGGAACAGAATTGAGAACCCAGATGTAAATCCATCCACCTATGGTCACCTGATCTTTGACAAGGGCCCAAAGACCGTCAGATGGGGAAAAGACAGTCTTTTTTAACAAACAGTGCTGACAAAACTGGATATCCATCCGCAAAAAAAATGAAACAGGACCCATACCTCACACAATATACAAAAACTAACTCAAAGTGGATCAAAGACCTAAATATAAAGCCAAAAACCATGAAGTTCATAGAAGAAAAAACAGGATCAATGCTAGAGGCCCTAATACATGGCATTAACAGGATACAAACCACAACCAACAACTCACAAGCTCCAGAGGATAAGCTAGATAACCAGGATCTTCTAAAAATTAAACACTTATGCTCATCAAAAGACTTCACCAAAAGAGTAAAAAGAGAACCTACAGACTGGGAAAAAATTTTGGCTATTACAAATCAGACAAAGGTCTAACCTCTAAAATCTACAAGAAAATCCAACTTCTCTACAACAAAAAGACAAATAATCCATTTAAAAAATGGGCAAAGGAAATGAACAGACACTTCACCAAAGAAGACATTCAAGTGGCCAACAGACACTTGAGGAAATGCTGACGATCTCTAGCCATCAGAGAAACGCAAATCAAAACCACAATGAGATACCATCTCACCCCTGCATTACTTGCTGTAATCAATAACACAGAAAATAACAAATATTGGAGAGAATGTAGAGAGATCGGAACTCTTATGCACTGCTGGTGGGAATGCAAAATGATACAACCTTTTTGGAATAAGATATGGCACTTCCTTAGAAAGCTAGAAATAGAAACACCGTTTGATCCAGCAATCCCACTCTTAGGAATATATCCTACAGAAATAAGTCTTCACACGAATAGATATATGTACAGCCATGTTCTCTGCAGCATTGTTCACAATAGCAAAAAGATGGAAACAACCTACATGCCCATCAACAGAGGAATGGATAAACAAACTGTGGTACATACACACAATGGAATATTCCCCAAAACCCACTGCCGTCGAGTCGATTCCGACTCATATTACGCAATGCTAAAGAACAACAATGAATCTGTAAGCATCTCATAATATGGATGCACCTGGAGGACATTATGCTGAGTGAAATAAGTCAGTCACAAAAGAACAAATATTGTATGAGACCACTACTGTAAAAACTCATGAAAAGGTTTACATACAAAAAGGGAGGGGAGGGGTGGGGATGGAAAAACATTTAATAGACAACAGATAAGTGGTAACTTCGGTGAAGGATAAGACAGAATACAATACTGGGGAAGCCAACACAGCTTGTACAAGGCAAGGTCATGGAAGCTCCATAGGCACATCCAAACTCCCTGAGGGACTGAATTGCTGGGTTGAAGGCTATGGGGACCATGGTCTTGGGGAACATCTAGCTCAATTAGAATAACATAATTTATAAAGAAAATGTTCTACATTCTACTTTGGTGAGTAGCTTCTGGGGTCTTAAAAGCCTGTGATCGGTCTTCTAGGATGCTCCACTGGTCCGACCCCTTCAGGAGCAAGGAAGAATGAAGAAAACTAAAGTAGTCATGGAAATATTAGTCCAAAGGACTAATGGACCACATTTATCACGGCCTCAACCAGACTGAGTCCAGTACAACTAGATGGTGCCCAGCTATCACCACTGACTGCTCTGACAGGGATCACAATAGAGGGTCCCAGGCAGAGATGGAGAAAAGTGTAGAACAAAATTCTAACTCAAAAAGAAAGACCCGACTTGCTGGCCTGACAGAGACTGGAGAAACCCCAACAGTATGGCCCCCAGACAACCTTTCAGCTCAGTAATGAGGCCACACATGAGGTTCACCCTTCAGCCAAAAAGTGAACAGTCCCATGGAACAAAATAAAACTAAAGGGGCACACCAGCCCTGGGGCAGAGACTGGAAGGTAGGAGGTAACAGGAAAGCTGGTAATAGGGAACCCAGGGTTGAGAAGGGAGAGTGTTGACATGTCGTAAGGTTGTTAACCAATGTCATACAACAATGTGTGTACTGTTTGATGAGAAACTATTTTGTTCTGTAAACATCCATCTAAAGTTCAATTTAAGAAAAAAAAAAAGATAACATGGCTCAAACAAATGAGCAAAAAAAAGGGACAGAAAACCTTTCTAAGGAAGAAATAATAATAGAACCAAGTGAAAAGGAATTCAAAAGACTTATATTTAAGCTCCTCAAAGGGATCAAGGAAGATACAGATAAAACCCTAGAAGAATTCAGGAAAACAATACAAGACCAAAATAGCAAACTAAACAGAATTACAAACCTTAAAAGCAACTAGAAATCCAGAAGATTTACAATAAATTATCAGGAATGGATAACTTAATGAAAGGACATAGTAGTGGAATTGCATCAACGGAAGAAAGAATCATTGAAATAGAGGACAAATCCCTTGATACTAATTTGTTGAGGAACAATCAGAAAACTGAAGAAAGCCTAGGAGCTATGTGGAACAACATTAAGAGGAAATTTTACATGTATTAGAAATTCCAGAAGAGGAGGAGAAAAAAATCACAGAGAGCATCTTTGAAGATGTATTGGCAGAAAACTTCCCAAATTTCATGAAAGACAAGAAGCTCAACAAACCCCCTACAGGACAGTACCAAAAGAAATTCACCAAGACATATCATTATCAAGCTTTCTAAAACCAAAAGCAAAGAAAGAATTCTGAGAGCAGCTCATGAAAACAAAATATCACTTACAATGTGACACCAATAAGATTTCTCATCAGAAATCATGCATGCAAAAAGGCAATGGGATGCCATACACACGATCTCAAATGAAGAGAATTGCCAACCAAAAATCATATAGCCAGCAAATCTGTCTTTCAAAAATGATGGTGAAGGAGAGGCGGGGCCAAGGTGGCTGACTACGTAGATGCTACCTCGGATTCCTCTTGCAACAAAGACTCGGAAAAACAAGTGAATCGATCACATACATGACAATCTATGGACTCTGACCATCAAACACAGATCTAAAGAGTTGGCCTGAGTGACAGAGACTGAGAGCGAGCAACCACAGGGAAGCAGTGACTGTTTTCAGAGCCTGGAGCCAGTGTCCCAGTCAGAAAACCTTGGCGCCAGACTTTGGACTGGGTGCAGGAGAGCTGAGCACGGCATCCTGAGATGGTGCAAACGCGGAATGCAGCCCTAGCCCCCAGAAGTGACCTCGGGGGAAGCCCAGCCAGTGCACGCAGGCAGCGCAGCAACACGGCCGACAGAAGGAGAAGTCACTGAGAGGCAGCGACTGGTTCTGGAGCCTGGAGTGCAGCGTCCCAGCCAGGGAACCTTGGTGCTGGGCTTTGGATTGGGAGAGGAGGAACTGACCACGGCTTCCAAAACAGCACAAGCACAGGACGCGGGCCTGACCCTCAGGGGACAATCTTGACCCAGTCAATGCACACAAGGTACACACCCCGCGGGAATCTCAGATAAAACAGTCATCACCAAACAAGATAAGTAACTTTGTCTATATTCCATCCGGGGTGCTACTCTCTCCCATCTATCTGATCCCTCCCCTCCCCTTCCCAGGCGGCTTCATTAACATTGGAATTTCTTGAGCCAGACAGCGAAGTGCTCTGTGGTTTTTTTGTTTTGTTTTGTTTTGTTTTTTGTCTTTTCCTAACCCATTCTCCTGGCCTGAGAGAAGCAGCTCAAAAAACCCAGGCACCAAAAATCCTTCCCTGACTTCCCAAAAAGGACTAAAAATACAGAACTAGCTCCAGCCAAGCATATGAGATCCACAGTCTTGGGCTTTCATCCCTACAGGGGACAAGGTGGCTATAATGCAAAGGCAATTCTGATAGGGATCTGACTGTAATTGTTTTAGTGGATTACTGGAAAGACAAGTTTCCCAGGTCTGATACCTCTGCGTATTAAACAGAGCCCTCACTGACCCACAATGGGGAACTGAGGGCTGAAGCTCCCCCCAGATCACCTAGCCTCCTGCCTTAGGGGTCTGAGGATGGTGACACCTACCAATCTGTAGAGGTACATGCATTGGGTGCCTAAGGTACAGCTGCAGAGCCCACCCACGAAAGTGCTTTAGGAATAGAGACACACCTACGTCACTAGCACTTGGGGGAAGCCTGTCAGCATCCTGCCCCCCTGCTGCTACTACAATCTGATGCACACAACTATCACCGCTACTCCTCTAGGTGGATAGGTGACAGTCTGCACCACACACTTGGTGACCCAAAATCAGATTCTACTCAAGAATAGTGAATGGACTCTTAGGCTTATATATCTGGTAACAACCCAAACAGCTGGTAATATGACATAAGTGATACAAGGGCTACAACAATCAAGACAGAGCAAGCTAGTAGCCCAGCTACATATACTGAAAGAAAACAAAACAAGATAAGACTCAGTGAGCAAATATAAAATAAATTATTACAATATCTTATAGATGGCTCAGAGACAGCAGTTGATATCAAACCACATAAAGAAGCAGACCATGATTGCTTCTACAACTCCCCAAATTAAAGAATCAAAATCTTTCCCAAATGAAGATACAATCCTGGAATTGCCACATGCAGAATATACAAACTAATTCACAGAATGCTTCAAGACATCAGGGATGACCTCATAAATGAAATAAAACAATCTACAGAAAAAGCCAAGGAACACACTGACAAAGCAGTTGAACAAATCAAAAAGATTATTCAAGAACATAGTGGAAAAATTAATAAGCTGCAAAACTCCACAGAGAGACAGCATTTAGAATCCAAAAGATTAACAATAAAATTACAGAATTAGACAACTCAGTAGGAAGTCAGAGGAGCAGAATCGAGCAATTGGAATGCAGAGTGGGGGACCTGGAGGATAAGGGAATTGACATCAATATAGCTGAAAAAAATCAGATCAAAGAATTTTAAAAAAATGAAGAAACTCTAAGAATCATGTGGTACTCTATTCAAGAAGAATAACTTGCGTGTCACTGGAATTCCAGAACAGGGAGCGATAACAGAAAATACAGAGAGAATAGTTGAAGATTTGATGGCAGAAAACTTCCCTGACATCATGAAAGACAAAAGGATATCTATCCAAGATGCTCATCGAACCCCATATAAGATTGACCCAAAAAGAAAATCATCAAGACATATTATCATCAAACTTGCCAAAACCAAAGATAAAGAGAAAATTTTAAAAGCAGCCAGGGATAAAAGAAAGGTCTCCTACAAAGGAGAATCAATAAGAATAAATTCAGACTACTCAGCAGAAACCATGCAGTCAAGAAGGCAATGGGCTGACATATATAGAGCACTGAAGGAGAAAAACTGCCAGCCAAGGATCATATATCCAGCAAAACTCTCTCTCAAATATGAAGGTGAAATTAAAACATTTACAGATAAACACAAGCTTAGAAAATTTGCAAAAACCAAACCAAAGCTACAAGAAATACTAAAGGAAATTGGTCAGAAAATCAATACTATCAGATACCAGCACAACACAAGATCACAGAACAGAACATCCTGATATCACCTCAAATAGGGAAATCACAAAAACAAATTAAGATTAATTTTAAAAAGAAAAAAATGCTCGAAACAGGGAATCATTGAAGTCAAAAGGTAAAAGATCACAATAATCAAAAAGAGGAACTAAATACAGGAGGCATAGAACTGCCATATGGAGAGGGAAAAAAGGCGATATAGGACAATACAAGTCAGGTTTTTACTTAGAAAAATAGGGGTAAATATTAAGGTAACCACAAAGAGGTATAACAATTCCATAACTCAAAATAAAAACCAAGAAAAACATAATAACTCAGCAAACATAAAGTCACTACTATGAAAATGAGGAACACACAATTTACAAAGAAAAACGTCTCAGCACAAAAAAGTAAGTGGAAAAATGAAATTGTCAACAACACACACAAAAAGGCATCAAAATGACAGCACTAAACACATACTTATCTATAATTACACTGAATATAAATGGACTAAATGCACCAATAAAGAGACAGAGAGTCTCAGACTGGATAAAGGAACACGATCGGTATATATGCTGCCTAGAAGAGACACGCCTTAGACCTAGAGACACAAACAAACTGAAACTCAAAAGATGGAAAAAAAATATCAACCAAACAGCAAGCAAAACAGAGCAGGAGTAGCAATATTAATTTCTGACAAAATAGACTTTAAAGTTAAATCCACCACAAAGGATAAAGAAGGACACTACATAATGATCAAAGGGACAATTGACCAGGAAGATATAACCATATTAAATATTTATGCACCCAATGACAGGGCTGCAAGATACATAAAACAAGCTTTAACAGAACTGAAAAGTGAGATGGACACCTCAACAATTATAGTAGGAGACTTCAACACACCACTTTTGGAGAATGACAGGACTTCCAGTAAGAAGCTCAATAGAGACACGGAAGACCTAATTGCTACAATCAACCAACCTGACCTCATAGACTTATACAGAACACTCCACCCAACTGCTGCAAAGTATACTTCTTTTTCTAGTGCACATGGAACATTCTCTAGAATAGACCACATATTAGGTCATAAAACAAAACTTTGTAGAATCCAAAACATCGAAATATTACAAAGCATCTTCTCAGACCACAAGGCCATAAAAGTAGAAATCAATAACAGAAAAATTAGGGAAAGAAATCAAATACTTGGAAACTGAACAATACAGTGCTCAAAAAAAGACTGGGTTATAGAAGACATTAAGGAGGGAATAAACAAATTCATAGAATGCAATGAGAATGAAAACACTTCCTATCAAAACCTCTGGGACACAGCAAAAGCAGTGCTCAGAGGTCAATTTATATCGATAAATGCACACATACAAAAAGAAGAAAGAGCCAAAATCAGAGAACTGTCCCTACAACTTGAACAAATACAAAGCGAGCAACAAAAGAATCCATCAGGCACCAGAAGAAAACAAATAATAAAAATTAGAACTGAACTAAATCAATTAGAGAACAGGAAAACAATTGAAAGAATTAACAAAGCCAAAAGCTGGTTCTTTGAAAAAATTAACAAAATTGATAAACCATTGGCCAGACTGACTAAAGAAACACAGGAAAGGAAACAAATAACCAGAATAAGAAATGAGATGGGTCATATCACAACAGACCCAACTGAAATTAAAAGAATCATATCATATCATATTATTATGAAAAATTGTACTCTAACAAATTTGCAAACCTAGAAGAAATGTATGAATTCCTAGAAAAACACTACCTACCTAAACTAACACAATCAGAAGTAGAACAACTAAATAGACCCATAACAAAAAAAAGAGATGGAAAAGGTAATCAAAAAACTCCTAACAAAAAAAGCCCTGGCCCAGACAGCTTCACTGCAGAGTTCTACCAAACTTTCACAGAAGAGTTAACACCACTACTACTAAAGGTATTTCAAAGCATAGAAAATGATGGAATACTACCTAACTCATTCTATGAAGCCACCATATCACTGATAACAAAACCAGGTAAAGACACCACCAAAAAAAAGAAAATTACAGACCTATATCCCTCATGAACATAGATGTAAAAATCCTCAACAATATTCTAGCCAATAGAATTCAACAACATATCAAAAAAATAATCCACCATGACCAAGTGGGATTTATACCAGGTATGCAAGGCTGCTTTAATATTAGAAAAACCATTAATGTAATCTACCATATAAATAAAACCAAAGACAAAAACCACATGATCTTAAAACTTGATGCAGAAAGGGCATTTGACAAAGTCCAACACCCATTTATGATAAAAACTCTCAGCAAAATAGGAATTGAAGGAAAATTCCTCAACATAATAAAGAGCATCTATACAAAGCCAGCAACCAACATCACTCTCAATGGAGAGAGCCTGAAAGCATTTCCCTTGAGAACGGGAACCAGACAAGGATGCCCTTTATCACCGCTCTTATTCAACATTGTGCTAGACTTCCTAGCCAGAGCAATTAGGCTAGACAAAGAAATAAAGGGCATCCGGATTGGCAAGAAAGAAGTAAAATTATCTCTGTTTGCAGATGACATGATCTTATACACAGAAAACCCTAAGGAATCCTCCAGAAAACTACTGAAACTAATAGAAGAGTCCGGCAGAGTCTCAGGTTATAAGATAAACATACAAAACTCACTTGGATTCCTCTACATCAACAAAAAGAACATCGAAGAGGAAATCACCAAATCAATACCATTCACAGTAGCCCCCAAGAAGATAAAATACTTAGGAATAAATCTTACCAAAGATGTAAAAGACCTATACAAAGAAAACTACACAGTACTACTACAAGAAACTAAAAAGGACCTACTTAAGTGGAAAAACATACCTTGCTCATGGATAGGAAGACTTAACATAGTAAAAATGTCTATTCTACCAAAAGCCATCTATACATACAATGCACTTCCGATCCAAATTCCAATGTCATTTTTTAATGTGATGGAGAAACAAATCACCAACTTCATATGGAAGGGAAAGAAGCCTCGGATAAGCAAAGCATTACTGAAAAAGAAGAAGAAAGTGGGAGGCCTCACTCTATCTGATTTCATAACCTATTATACAGCCACAGTAGTCAAAACAGCCTAGTGCTGGTACAACAACAGGCACATAGACCAATGGAACAGAATTGAGAACCCAAATATAAATCCATCCACATATGAGCAGCTGATATTTGACAAAGGCCCAGTGTCACTTAATTGGGGAAAAGATTGTCTTTTTAACAAATGGTGCAGGCATAACTGGATATACATTTGTAGAAAAATCAAACAGGACCCATACCTCACACCATGCACAAAAACTAACTCCAAGTGGATCAAAGACCTAAACATAAAGACTAAAACGATAAAGATCATGGAAGAAAAAATAGGGACAACCTTAGGAGCCCTAATACAAGGCATAAACAGAATACAAAACATTACCAAAAATGACGAAGAGAAACCAGATAACTGGGAGCTTCTAAAAATCAAACACCTATGCTCATCTAAAGACTTCACCAAAAGAGTAAAAAGACCACCTACAGATCGGGAAAAAATTTTCAGCTAGGACATCTCCAACCAGGGCCTGATCTCTTAAATCTATATGATTCTGTTAAAACTCAGCCACAAAAAGACAAACAACCCAATCAAAAAGTGGGCAAAGGATATGAACACACACTTCACTAAAGAAGATATTCAGGCAGCTAACAGATACATGAGAAAATGCTCTCGATCATTAGCCATTAGAAAAAAATGCAAATTAAAACTACGATGAGATTCCATCTCACTCCAACAAGGCTGGCATTAATCCAAAAAACACAAAATAATAAATGTTGGAGAGGCTGCGGAGAGATTGGAACTCTTATACACTGCTGGTGGCAATGTAAAATGGTACAACCACTTTGGAAATCTATCTGGCGTTTTCTTAAAAAGTTAGAAATAGAACTACCATACAACCCAGAAATCCCACTCCTAGGAATATACCCTAGAGAAATAAGAGCCTTCACACAAACAGATATATGCACACCCATGTTTATTGCAGCTCTGTTTACAACAGCAAAAAGCTGGAAGCAACCAAGGTGTCCATCAACAGATGAATGGTTAAATAAATTGTGGTATATTCACACAATGGAATACTACGCATCAATAAAGAACAGTGAAGAATCTGTGAAACATTTCATAACATGGAGGAACCTGGAAGGTATTATGCTGAGTGAAATTATATGCAAAAGGACAAATATTGTATAAGACCACTATTATAAGATCTTGAGAAATAATATAAACTGAGAAGAACACATACTTTTGTGGTTACAAGGGGAGGAGGAAAGGAGGGTGGGAGAGGGTTATTTACTGATTAGTTAGTAGATAAGAACTACTTTAGGTGAAGGGAAGAACAATACTCAATACACGGAAGGTCAGCTCAACTGGACTGGACCAAAAGCAAAGAAGTTTCCAGGATAAACTGAATGCTTTGAAGGTCAGCAGAGCAAGGGCTGGGGGTTGGGGACTATGGCTTAAGGGGACTTCTAAGTCAATTGGCAAAATATTTTGAAAACATTCTGCACCCCACTTTGAAGTGTGGCATCTGGAGTCTTAAATGCTAACAAGCGGCCATCTGAGATGCATCAATTGGTCTCAACCCACCTGGATCAAAGGAGAATGAAGAACACCGAGGTCACAGGATAACTGTGAGCCCAAGAGACGGAAAGGGCCACATGAACCAGAGACTTACATCATCCTGAGACCAGAAGAACTAGATGGTGCCCGGCCACAACCGATGACTGCCCTGACAGGGAGCATAACAGAGAACCCCTGAGGGAGTAGGAGAACAGTGGGATGCAGACCCCAAATTCTCATAAAAAGACCAGACTTAATGGTCTGACTGAGACTAGAAGAATCCCGGCGGTCATGGTCCCCAAACCTTCTGTTGGCCCAGGACAGGAACCATTCCCGAAGACAACTCATCAGACATGGAAGGGACTGGACAATGGGTAGGAGAGAGATGCTGATGAAGAGTGAGCTATTTGTATCAGGTGGACACTTGAGACTTTGTTGGCATCTCCTGTCTGGAGGGGAGATGGGAGGGTAGAGAGGGTTAGAAACTGGCAAAACCTTCACGAAAAGAGAGACTGGAAGGAGGGAGCGGGCTGACTCATTAGGGGGAGAGTAAGTGGGAGTATGGAGTAAGGTGTGTATAAGCTTATATGTGACGGACTGACTTGATTTGTAAACTTTCACTTAAAGCACAAACAAAATTCTTTTAAAAAAAAATGATGATGAAACTAGGGCATTCCCAGATATGCTGAAATTAAGGGAATACGTAAAAACCAGACCAGTCTTAAAAGAAATGTTAAGGGAAGTCCTTCTTGCAGAGGACCGATGATATAGGACAAAAACTTGAGATAAAGACATACAACAGCATCACCTAGATATTTTACGAAAGTAAAATAAAGCCGCAAAACTGATGACAGGGAACCAGGATGTTAAGCTGTAAACAACAATAACTTCAAAATAAAAACAGGGTAATAAATGACATAATTACAGAACTTCCAAGTGAATAGGAAGTCAAGGCGATATCAAAATAAATCAGACTGCTTAAATTTAGGTCTTATACATCCCTATCTGGAAACATACTATACAGCCACAGTAACCAAAGCAGCCTGGTACTGGTTCAATGACAGACATGGAGACTAATTGGATAGATTTGAGAATCCAAAAGTAAATCCATCCATCTACGGGAAGCTGTTCTTCAACAAAGTGTCAAAGTTCATTCAATGCGGAAGGAACAGTCTCTTTAACAAATTATTCTGGCAAATTGATTATCCATTTGCAGAAAAATGAAATAGAATCCACAACTCACACCATGCACAATTACTCACTCAAAATGCATCAAAGAACTAAAAGTTAAAGCTAAAAGTATAAAGTTTCTGGAAGATAATATAAGCACAAAATTGGAGACATAATTTTTGGCATAAATAGCCTAACAAACACAACTAAATATGCACGAAAAACAAGATAACCAGAACCTCCTAAAACTAAATGATCATCAAAAGACTTTGCCAAAAGAGTAAAAATAGAACCTGCAGTCTGGGAAAATATCTCTGGCAATGACAAATCTGACAAGGGTCTAATCTCTAAAATATAGAGGAAGCTTCAACAATTCAACACCAAAAACACAAACAATTCCATCAAAAAAATGGACAAAGGACACTGTTTTAGTCATCCAGTGCTGCCATAACAGAAATACCACAAGTGGATGGCTTCAACAAACAGAAGTTTATTCTTTCACAGTCTAGTTGGCTAGAAGTCCAAAATCAGAGCATCAGCTCCAAGGGAAGTCTTTCTCTCTCTCTTGGCCCTGGAGCAAGGTCCTTGTCATCAACCTTCCCCAGGGCTAGGAGCTTCTCAGCACAGGGACCCCAGGTCCAAAGGACATGCTCTTCTCCTGGCACTACAACTACATCTGTGGAAAGAGATGATGGAAAAGCTCAATATCGTCAGTCAGAACAAGACCAGGGACAGACTGTGAAACAGGCCATCAATTGCTTCTTTGCAAGTTTAAGCTGAAGCTGAAGAAAATTAGAATAAGTCTACGAGAGCCAAAGTACAACCTTGAATATATCCCACCTGAATTTAGAGACCATTTCAAAAATAGATTTTATGCATTAAACACTAATGACCGAAGATCAGACAAGTTGTGGAATGATATCAAGGACGTCATACATAAAAAAGCAAGAGGTCATTGAAAAGACAGAAAAGACCAAAACAGATGTCAGAAGAGACTCTAAAAGTTGCTTTTGAAAGTACGGTAGCTAAAGCAAAAGGAAGAAATGATTAAGTCAAAGAGCTGAACAGAAGATTTCAAAGGGCAGCACGAGAAGACAAAGTATTATAATGAAATGTAAAAAGACCTGAAGATAGAAAACCAAAAGGGAAGAACACGCTCAGCATTTCTCAAGCTGAAAGAGCTGAAGAACAAATTCAAGCCTCTAGTTGCAATACTGAAAGATTCTACGGGGAAAATATTATATGACACAGGAAGCATCAAAAAAAGATGGAAGTAAAACAGAGAGTCACTGTATCAAAATGAATTGGTCAACGTTCAACCACTTCAGGAGGCAGAATATGATCAAGAACCGGTGGTACTGAAGGAAGAGGTCCAAGCCACACTGAAGGCATAGCCAAAAAACAAGGCTCCAGGAATCGATGGAATACCAATTGAGACGTTTCAACAAACAGTTGCAGCATTGGAAGTGCTCACTGAAAACTCAATACCAACAAAATAAAAAGGCAAATAACAAAATGGCAGAAATGCTTGAGACTTTATGAAAGGCAGGTTACATAAACAATTCAAAATGGAAAGTTGAAAATGGCCAGTAAACCAAAAAAAAAATTTTTTTTTAGTTTAAATAGTAATCAAACAAATTACAATTCAAACAATGATGACATTCAATTTACCACTCATCAAAATTTTTTTTTAATGTTTTAAATTTTTTTTTAAAAAAGCTGTATCTTAGTGTGTGGTGAAATAGGAATTGTCATAGATTGTTGTTAGGTGCCGTCAAATTGGTTCCTACTCATAGAGATCCTATGCACAACAGAATAAAACATTGCCCAGTCTTTCGCTATCTTCACAATTGTTGCTATGCTTGAGCCCATTGTTGCAACCACTGTGTCAATCCACCTCACTGAGGACTTTCCTCTTTTTCACTGACCCTCCTTATCCAGAGATTAGTCCATCTTGATAATATGTCCAAAGTACTTGAGATGAAGTCTTGTCATCCTCCCTTCTAAGGAGCATTCTGGCTGTACTTCTTCCAAGAGAGATTTATTTGTTCTTATGGCAGTCCATGTTATATTCAGTATTCTTTGCCAAAATCATAATTCGAGGCATCGATTCTTCAGTTTTCCTTATTCATTGTCCAGCTTACACATGCAAAGGTGATGGAAAATATCACAGCTTGTGTCAGGCGCACATTAGTCCTCAAAGTGACATCTTTGCTTTTTAACACTTTAAAAGTGGTCTTTTGCAGCAGATCTGCCCATGCAATACATCATTTGATTTCTTGACTGCTGCTTCCATGGGTGTTGATTGTGCATCCAAGTAAAATGAAATCCTTGACAACTTCAATCTTTTCTCCTTTCACACGATGCTGCTTATTGGTCCAGTTGTGAAGATTTTTGTTTTCTTTATGTTGAGGTATAATCCATACTGAAGGCTGTAGTCTTTGATTTTTGTCAGTAAGTGCTTCAAGTTCTCTTCACTTTCAGCAAACAAAGTTGTGTCATCTGCATACCACAATTTTGATGTCATGTTCTTCATATAGCCCAGCTTCTTGAATTATTTGCTCAGCATACAGAATGACTAAGTATAGTGAAAGCATACAACCCTGACACACATCTTTCCTAATTTTAAACCACTCAGTATCCCTTTGGTCTGTTCAAACGACTGCCTCTTGGTCTGTGTATGGTTCCTCATGAGGACAATTAGGTGTTCTGGGATTCCCATCGTTCATGGTGGTATCCATAATTTATGATCCACACAGTCAAAGGCCTTTGCGTAGGCAATAAAACACAGGTAAACATCTTTCTGGTATTCTTTGGTTTCAGCCAGGATACCTCTGACGTCAGCTATGATATCGCTGGTTCCACGTTCTTTTCTGAATCCTGCTTGAATTTCTGGCAGTTCCCTGTCGATGTACTGCTACAACCACTTTTGAATGATCTCCAGCAAAATTTTACTTGGGTATGATATTAATGATATTGTTCAATGATTTACACATTCTGTTTGATCATCTTTCTTTGGAATGGGCACAAATACAGATCTCTTCTTGTTGGCTGGCCAGGTAGCTGTCTTCAAAATTTCTTTGTGTACAGATGAGTGTGTACTTTCAGCGCTGCATCATTTGTTGAAATATCTCAATTGGTATTCCATCAATTCCTGGAGCCTTGTTTTTTTGTCAATGTCTTCAGGGCAGCTTGGACTTCTTTCTTCAATACCATAAGTTCTTAGTCATGTGCTGTCTCCTAAAATGGTTGAACATTGACTAATTCCTTTTGGTACAGTGACTCTGTGTATACCTTTCATCTTCTTTTGATGCTTCCTGCATCATTCAATATTTTGCTCATAAAATCCTTCAATATTGCAAGTCAAGTATTTTGAAAACAATTTAGAAATATATTTCAATTTGTTCTTACCATTTAATTCAGCAACATTTTTCCAAGACGCTATTCAAGGGAAATAACTTGAGATATATACAAAGATTTAGGTACAATTTGTCAGCTACAGCATTTTGCTTAAATTTTAACAATAAGATAGTGGTTAAGTAGATTATTGTAAAGCTAAACATCAACATACAGTACTATTTTGAAAGAAATTTAATGGTATAATATTAAAAAAAAAAAAAAGATAGGTTACTAGATAAATTAAAAACCCTCCTAAAACAAAACATCAAGAAATGCTGGGAGGTTGGGGAAGAGTAACAACTTCTAAACACATAGCTGAGCTCTCTAGAAGGCAAACAAAATCTCAGAGAACAAAAATGAAGAGTAAACTGGAAACCAAAGTCTGAGTGAAAGAGAGTTGAAACTTAGATCATTGCATAAAGCCAGGACCCACAAATTCAAAGACATAAAATAGCGGAGTGTTTTCATATTCAGGAAAAACATAAATACTCAGATTTAGGAAGCAAAAATAAATTAGTCAGGATTAATTAAAAGAAAATCCATATGTACGCACTTTGTAGTAAAATTGCCAATACCAAATTTAAAGGTTACATTCTCAAAAGCAGCCAAAAAGAAAAGATATTACTAGAAAAGGAACAAAAATTAGACTGATTGTAGACTTTGCAACAGAAATAAATGAACGCTAGAATAAAGTCTTTACAGTGCTGAAGGAACAAAAAAAAAAACTGTCAACCTAGAATTTTACAAGCAGCTAAACTATCATTCAAGAACAAAGAAAAAATAAAAAATTCTGAACAAATAAAACATTAGAGACTCTCATTGAAGTAACTGCTTAAAATGTACTTTAGTAAGAAGAAATTTAACCCATAAGAAAAGGCTGAGAAGCAAGACAAAACAGTAAATAGGTCACTGGGAGTCAGAATCAACTCATCGGCACACAACAACAAATATAAGGATAAATCTAAACAAGCAAAAAAACAATAATGATGGTGAATAATTTCAAAAGCAGATAAAATAAGAGAAAACAAAACATTGGAGAGCAATAAAAAAAGTAACACAAGAATAATAGGAGTTATGACTTGTTCAGGAGGATGGTAGACATTGATGAATTTTGCATGTTGTTACTTTAAGAACTGTATGAAAATTTTGAGGGTTAAAAAACACTAAAAAGATAGAAATAAAATGCATTATTTCCACAGTAGTAAAAAAAGAAAGGAAAAGATTTTTAAAATGCAACCATTGCAAAAACAGACAGGAAAGGAGAAATAAAAGCACAATCAATTGTTATAAATAATTCCAAACATAACAGTAATTAAAGAAATTATAAATGAACTCAACAAGTAAGTTAAAAGACAAATATTAACAGATTTTGAAGGAAAAAAAATCCAACTAAACTGTTACTTGCTCATAAGAATGTTAAAAGGTTGGAAATAAAGGGGCAGAAAAAGATATATCTGACATGTACTAACCAAAATACAGCTGTGAGATTATATTAAAACCAGAACAGCTAGTTTAGGGGTTTGTTTTTTTTTTTAAGCATTATTTGAGATAAAGATTTTTAATATATAAAGATAAAAGTTACAAACCTCTAGTAAAAAGTAATTGTAAATATGCATATATATATCAATAATTCAAAATAAGTATATAACCAAAATTTTCTAAAAGTCTCAAATCACTGATCTAAGATTCCACCTTAAGAAACTAGAAGAAGAGAAAATTAAACCCAAGGTAAGCAGAAGAAAGGGAATAACAAAAATAAGACCAAAAATCAAATAGAGAAAATAAATGAAGCCAAAAGCTGATTATTTGAGAAGTTCAATAAAATTGATAAACTTCTAGAAAGACTGAACAGGAAAAAAGAAAAAAGACACAAATTACCAATGTCAGCAATGAGAGAAGTGACATAACTACAGATTCTACAGATATTACAAAGAAAAATAAGGAATATTATGAATACCTTTATGGCCATAAGTTTGAAAAATTAGATGAAATGGACAATTTCCTTGAAAGACAAACTACCAAAGCTTACTCAGGAAGAAATAGGTAACCTTAATAGTACTGTATTTCGTAGTTTAAATTTTTACCACATAGAAAGAAATAGGCAATGGGGTTAACTTTAATAGTACTGTATTTTGGAGTTTAGATTTTTCCTACAGAGGAATATGTAACCTTAATAGTACTGCATCTTGTAGTTTAAACTTTTCCCACAGAGAAAACTCCAGGACTAAATAGCTTCACAGGTGAATTTTACCAAACATTCAAGGAAGAAATAATGCCAATTCTACCAAACTTTTTTGGAAAATAGAAGAGAAGGGCACATTTCCCAATGCACTCTTTGAAACCAGGCAAAAACACATTACAACAAAAGAAAACCACAGACAAATATCCCTCATGAACACTGTATTAATTACCTATTGCCCCAAAGCTTAGTGGCTTAAAACAACAAATAATTATTTTACAGTGAAACCTGTGAAAGCCAGAGCTTGATAGAACTGCCTTGTTTTTCCACGTCTCTCAAGTTTCCCGCCTTTGACCGGGGGGGTCTTACTACTTTTCTATTGTTTGTTTTAGTGGAAAATTTTTTAGTTTTCCCTCTCTAACAGGTTTCCACATTACACAGGTTTCAGCTTTCACAGGTTTTACTGTATCACAGTTTCAATGGATCAAGAATTCAAGCAGGACTTAGTTAAGTGCCCCTGGCTCAAGATTTCTTGGAAGGTTTACTCAGGCTTTTAACTGCAGTTTCATCTGGAAACATTACTGGGGCTGATGGATCTGCTTTTAAGCTCACGCATGTGGCTGCAGTAGCCTTCAGTTCCATGCAGATTGGGGCCTCAATTCCTCATACGGTGTGAAATCAATGGCATCAGTTCATGTCCACACCGTGTGGGCTTCTCCATAGGGTTATGCACAATATACCCCAAGAAGGAAGTCACACTATTTTCACAACCAGATCTTGAAAGTGACATCCCATTATTTCTGCAATATTCTATTAGTTAGAAATGAGTCAATAAGTCTAGCCCACGATAAGAGGAAGAGATTACACAAGAGTATAAGTAACAGGAGACAGTATTATTGGGGCCATTTTAGAGGCTGCCTACCACAAAAATAGATTTAAAAAATTCTAAAAAATTTTTTTAGAAAATCAAACTTAACAACGTTAAAAGGAATAATATATCATGATAAGGTAGAGTTTATCCTAAGATTGTAAAGTTAGTTTAACATTCAAAAATCAGAGTAATTCATCATATTAACACATAAAAAAACGAAAAAAGATATGATCATCTCAATCAATGCAGAAGTCTTTAACAAAATCCAACATTCATTCATGACTAAAAACTATCAAAAAACTGGTATCAGAAGGGAAACTACTTAATCAGTTAAAGGACACCAACAAATCCCTATACCTACCATCATACCTAATGGTGAAAGACTGAATGCTTTCCCCCTAAGTTTGAGAATAAAGTGAGACAGTCCACCCTCACCACTTCTATTTAACACTATACTGCACAACCTAGCAAGTGCAAGAGAGCAAGAAGAAGAAATAAAAGGCATATAAATTGGGGGGAAAAAGTAAAACTACCTTTATTCACAGGTGACATGATCATATTTCTAGAAAATCCTAAGAAATCTATGAAAAAAAACTACTAAAAATAATAAATGAGTTCAGTAAGGTTACACATTACGAAGTGAACGTGTAAAATTCAATTGTATTTCTGTATGCAACAACTAAAATCAGAAAATGAATTTCAAAACATTTGTAATAACATTGAAAAATATGACATACTTATGGAAAATTCTGGCCAAAAAAAGTGCAAGAACTGTAGACCGAAAACTACAAAACATTGCTGAAGGAAATTTTTTAAACCCAAATAGATGGAGACATATACCATGCTTATGAATCATAAAGGGAACCCTGGAGGCGTAGTGGTCAAATGTTACAGCTGCTAACCAAAGGGTCAGCAGTTCGAATCAGCCAGGCGCTCCTTGGAAACTCTGTGGGGCAGTTCTACTCTGTCCTATAGGGTCACTATGAGTCAGAATCAACTCCAGGGCACTGGGTTTTTTTGGGTTGGGTATGGATCAGAAGGCTTAATATTGTTAAAATATCAATTCTAACTGAACTGATGTACATATTCAAGGCAGCTCCAGTCAAAATCCCTCAAGATTTTTGTAGAAATAGACACACTGATTTTAGAATGTATATGGAAATGGAAAGGACTTTAGAATAGCAAAACAATTTTAAAAAAGAACTTATATTACCTGATTTCAAAACAATATAAAGCTACATTAATCGAGATAACATGAAACTGGCATAAAGATAAGCATATACATCCATGTAACAGAATCCAGAAACTAGCTCATTCAAATATAATCAGTTGATTATCAATGAAAGAGCTAAGTCAATTCAATGCAGAAAGGAAAATCTTTTTTCAATAAATGGAGGAAGAAAAAAAAAAAAGAATACCTTGACTATCACCTCACACTATATACAAAAATAACTCAAAAAGGATCACAGACCTAAAAGTAAAAGCTAAAACTATAAAGCTTCTAGAAGAAAACATAGGAAAATATCTTACTGAACTTGTTTTGGACAAAGATTTCTTAAATAAATCACAAAAATCTTGAAACAGGAACAAAAATCAGTAAATGAGACTTCAACAAAATGTCAAAGTTTATTCCTCAAAAGACACTTAAGAACATGGAAAGACAGATTACGGACTTGGACAAAATATTTGTAAAACAAATACCTGACAAAGCATTTGCAGTTACAGTATATTAAAAACTCTAAAACTTAACAAAGCTACTCAGTTTTTAAAATTGACAAAAGATTTGGACATACAATTCAACTAAGAAAATATACAGATCATAAATAAGCACATGAAAAGATACTCAACATCATTAGTCATTAGAGAAATGTTAACTAAAACCACAATGAGCTATCACTACACATCCACTAGAATGTCTATAATTAAAGACTAACCATATTAAGTGTTGATAAGGTTGTGGACCAACTGGAACTCTAATACACTGCTAGTAGAATTGTAAATGGCGCAACCGCTTTGGAAAACAGTTTGGCAATTTCTTAGAAAGTTAAAAACAATCATCAAACCATTACGTACTTACACAAGAGAAATGAAAGTTCATATCCACACAAAAGCTTATTCATGAATGTTCATAGCAACCTTATTTGCAACAGCTAAAAACTGGAAACAATCCAAAAGTCTATCAACAGGTCAACAGATAAACAAATTTTGTAATATCCATACAATGGAATACTATTCATCTGTAAAAAGAAACAAACTATTGATACCTCCAACAACATGGGTAATTCTCAAACTAATTATTCTGAATTAAAAGAAGTTACACAAAATGGGAAAGATACAGTATGACTCCATTTATGAAAAATTTTAAAGAAAATGCAAATTAATCTATAGTGTGGAAAGCAAAGAAGAGGATTTATAGTACAAATTTCTGGCTCCCTCAATAGCATCTATATCCCCCTTCATTCAAGGAGCTCTGGTTCAGTGAGCTGGGAACTGTTGGAGGTACCTTGACTCTAATTTGATATTCAAGACTTCTGTTCAGCAGACCTAGAGTACATGGGGCATCTCAACTTCACTTAGTGTGGGCCACCTTTGGAACTTTATTTCAATCAGCCAATCAGGCAACAGGGCCCCCTCAATATGCCTGTGCTAACACATTCAAATTAGAATCTCTTCTTAATGCAACCCATCAACATAGTCAGCCTGGTCCAACATTGTGTTCCTTCCACCCTGCTCCAACACCCTTAATATACATTCCCATTTCTTTTAGTCAGGTTTCTGTTAATATAAATTAGAAAAAACTTGCAACTGCTTTGATGTGTACTGCAGTTGTTGTTATGTGCCATCGAATTGATTTTCAACTCATAGCAACCCAACATGAAAGAGCAAGCAAAACTGCCCCATAGGGTTTCATAGGCTGTAATCTTTACGGGAGCAGGTGATCAGTAGACTTTTGTTACTATTGTTGATATTGTTTTGTTTTGGTTTTTAGAGTCCAGGAAAGCAGAGTGATATAAGGAAAGATCGTGGAATTGGAGTCAAACATATTAGTTTGATACTCAGTTCTGATATTTATAGGCTGTGAAATCTTGTTAGGTGACTCAAATTCTCTGAGCCTCAGTTTCTTTATCTGTTAAATGGAGGTAATAACAATTCTCACAGTTTATGTGAGGGTGAGCAAGATGAAACACACATCTGGAATATAACATATTTTATTGATCCCAAGATGTACAATATTATACACAGTAATATCTTTACAACAGGAATTAATCTTATAATCAATGGCATGTCATTGTTTAATTGAGAACAGTTTTTTCCTTTCTCAATAACGCATAAAATAGAGAGAGTCCAGAGTAACACCTGAAATAATAGATACAGACATCAAATTTTTAATCAATCAAACCAAGTGGGTGGTGCTAAAGTGGGAAACTCCAACCCCCGGTAGAGAACACAAAAACTCTCCTTTATATATTCCATTCCTCTCCCTATTTGTAGAACTATCCCTTCATCCCATATCCCTTATTATTCAGATTAGTGTCATGGCAGTATGAGTGTGTCATGGAAAAAGTGTGAGTTTTCACAATATAACACATTAGATTTTGAATCTAGCCTCTGGCATGAACTAACTATGGAATATTCTGAGATTCAGTTGAGTGTTCCATAAAATATGTATAATAAAATTTACCAAAAAGGACTGTGTCTTAGTCATCTAGTGCTGCTATAACAGAAATACCACAAGTGGATGGCTTTCAAAAAGAAAATTTATTTCTTCACAGTAAAGTAAGCTAAAAGTCCAAATTCAGGGCTTCAGCTCCAGGTTTTCTGTCTCTGTCAGCCTTCTCAACAATCTTCCCCTGGACTAGGAACTTCTCTGTGCAGGGACCCCAGGTCCAAAGGAAGCGTTCTGCTCCCAGCATGCTTTCTTTATGGTATGAGGTCCCTCATCTCTCTGTTCACTTCTCTCTTTTATATCTCAAAAGAGATTGCCTCAAGACACAATCCAATCTTGTAGATTGACTCCTGCCTCACTAACACAACTGCTGCCCACCCTCCTTCATTAATAGCATAGGGACAGGATTTAACAACGTGTAGGAAAATTGCACAGTACAGGAAATCATGACCCAGTCAAATTGATACACACATTTTTGAGGGCACATAATTCAATCCATAACAGACTGGGACAAAGATTAAATGAGAAGATGCATGCAAAATCCATCAGAGCCAAACAGTCCTTCTTTCCTTCCCTCTCTCACTGGCACATTCTATCCTTCTACTGATTATTTGGATTGAAAGATGAGCTGGTCTTTCAGGAGGCCAAAGCAACCTGCCACTTGTTTTTGTAATAAAGTTTTATTAGAACACAGCCACACCCATTTGCTTATGTATTGTCTATGGCTGCTTTCATGCTACAATGGCAGAGCTGAATAGTTGCCACAGAGACTGTGTGGCCCACAAAGGTGAAAATATCTACTGTCTGATCCTTTATGGAAAAAGCTTGCTGATCCCTGTTCTGGATCCCCACTGCACCTAAAACTCCCCCTCCATCCGTATAACTATTATATCTCTAGAAAGCTGCTCTGAATGAGAAATGTGCATGCCATTCCTCATTCTTGGATTTGACCACAACTTAAATACCAGCAGAGCAGAGAGTAGAGTTATGAGAACTTCTGATTAGAGAGATAGCTAGACCAGAGGGAAAGCCAAAACCGTGACTAGACGGTTTCTGTGGTTTCCAGCCCTCTGCTTTCTTCTAAGATTATAAAAGCAGGGCCAAGGGAAAAGAGTGACAGAAAAAACTTATCATTGGCAGCGTCATTCAGAAAATGCAGGCCCTACTCCTTTTGTTCGTCTTTCTCTTGCCTCCTGAAGCTGGAGCTGGTGAGTCTAGGGTGTCATTCCCTGTACCCTGGGAGCTCAGCTCCTATCCCAAACTTGCTGACATGGGCCAAAGACCTTTAAATAAGGTCACAGGATCCTGTTGCAAGTATTCCAGAGGAAAATCTTTACCTGGAAGAGCCATTCTCCTTCCTTGCCGTTGGTGGTAGTTGCCTGGGGACAAGAAGTCTTGGTTGGAGGAAAAAAATCAGAAAACTGGCTTTGGAAGTTCTCTTTAACCTGTTTTCCTCAAAATATCCATGATTCTGATTTACGGTCCTTCTCTGGCCTTACTGCTATGTTGAGGAGGTCAGGATGAGGACATTAAGAAATGTCTAAATGACAAGTCAGAATCAAGACTGCTCATTGTGTTCTGAAAAGTAAGATGAGGGTTGGCAGGGTGGGTTGGAGTAGGGAAAACCAATAAAAAAGATACATGGAGTCACTGAGCTACATAAAAGGTAAGGATGTGGCTCAGGTAGTGGATTCTGTCAGCTTTAACCCCATTGTTCTTATCCAGTGCTCTGTCTGAATATGAGCGTGTGTTTGGGGATCTTGGGTTTTCTTTTTAGCAGAGATTATCAGTGACACTGAGCGCAAGCTACACTCCTGTCCCTACACGGCCAATCTGAAAGTCATCACTGACCAGGCTTATGTTGGCAATTGTGGTAGATTTCTCATAAGTCAAGAATTTAAAGGAAGGTAAGAAATCTTTGACTTGTGTTCTTTTCATGTGAGGAGCTGTAGGAACCAGAGTTGTACATAAGTTTCAAGTGGCCTGAGAAGAGATCCTTGTGCCCTGCTCATGTCCAGATGACCAGAGACATATATTGGGTAGCCAGGTCTTATACAGGACAGTTCAGGTCAAGAGAGGCCAACATTGCCTCTCTCATCCTGGTGCCAGCAGTGCTTTCTCATCCCATGTATCTGCCAGAGCCCTGCTTTTCCTGAAAAGCCTTGGATTGGCTGAGGTGGCTGTGATCCCTGAGGAACTTCTGTCCTGAGTAAGACCTGAGTCCCTCAAGTAGATCTGCATTGCGGAAGAGAAAGGCCTCGTGTCCCTTTGCTCAGAATGGGCCCTTCTCAAGAGACCAGCACCTTTCCCTGCCTATTTTTTCCCACTCAAGAGGCATGTTTCTGTCACTCTTAGAGCTCGTGACATGAAAAATGAAGAATCCACATGGCAGAAGCTGGAAGTCACAAGACAATTTGTTCCCCCAAAATACAACACTTTTACCGATCTCAATGACATCACGTTACTGAAGGTACCATAGTTTTTCTTGCACTTTTAAATTTCCCCTTCCTTAAGTCATCTCCTGACCCAAACTTGGACTGTTGATACCTTACAGCATTACAGACACCTGCCCTTAGGTTCCATCTTCCCTTCTGCAACATCACCACTTCTTTGGGGAGAAACCCTCGTCCTGCCCCAGGAAGACTCTATCACACTCACCCCACTTTCCCAGGGACTGACAGTCCATCTGCTCTCCTTCCCCTCACAGCTGGAAAAGAGAGCCAAGCTGACCCATGCCGTGGGGACCATTGCCGCGCCCACCCATTCTACATTTATACCACCTGGGAGAATGTGCTGAACAGCTGGTGGAAGATGGGAGTGACACAGGCCATGTCAAATACTCTAAGAGAGGTGAAGCTGAGACTCATGGAAGCCAAGGCCTGCAGCCACTTTCTGTTTTATAATCATAAACTCCAAATCTGTGTGGGCAATCCCAGGAAGACAAGCTCAGCTTTCAAGGTGACCTTATGTCTACACTTCCTTCCCACAAAGCAGTCCCTGGGAGGCAGCATCCTCCTGGAAGGTGGTGGGGTCAAGAAGTTCCCTCTTACAGTAACTGGTGCCTGCGTTTATGGGTTTCTAGAACTGTGGAAACTAAAATCCTCCTTCTGGATTCCCGCCTCCCGTACCCAAGTCCTGCCTCAAACCTTCCCATCCAGTCTGCTGTCCAGGCTCCAGGAGAGAAAGGAAGAAGGTGAAGGGTACAGGATCTTGAGTTGTGATTCTACGCAACAGAGAGAAAGAAGGCATTAAACCCATAACTTCTGACTCACTGAAGAACCAGGATTCCTGGACTGACTCTGGGATTTCCTGAGAGCAGCTAGGGCACTAATACAATAGGATAAAGTGAGTGTAGGGAGGGAAGGACTACCCTGTTCGTGACCTACTTTCTCTAACTTACAGGGAGATTCTCAGGTCCTCCTCTGTGTGCTGGGATGGCCCAAGGTGTTGTGTCATATGGACATGGAGATGCAAAGCCTCCTGTAGTCTTCACTCGAATTGCCCCATATGTGCCCTGGATTAACAAGGAATTAAAGGCCAAGAAGCTGCAGAAGCCTGGCCAGCAAAAAGGCAAGTCCCAAAGCCAGCACACTCCCCAGGTAGACCCACAGGGTCTGGTCCCAGCCTGAACCCAGGGAGGCTCTCATAAGCACACAAATTCCCCACTGGTTGTACCCCCAATAACCTCAATAAAGATGCCACCTCCCCCATATGTGTGTAACTCCTCTCTCTGCGCTCACTTGCCCAGAGCTCATTTGCTCCCCTGGGAGTAGACCAGATCCTCTTCTCCAACTTGAATGTAAAATTGTCCTGGGCTCCTTTCTTGACAAATTAATAACATTGACTATTGATTTCCTTGTACGTTATGTGTTGTTAAAAGGTCCCTGGGTGGTGCAAACAGTTTGCTCTCAACTACTAACCTAAAAGTTGGCAGTTGGAACCCACCCAGCAGTATCACAGAAGAAAGGCCTGGTGATCTGCTTCCATAAAGATTACAGCCAAGGAACCCTACAGACTTCAGTTCTATTTTGTAACAAATGGGGTCACTATGAGTCAGAACTGACTTAATGGTGATGGGTTTGGTTTTTTGGTTTATGGATTGTTAAAGAAAATATTTTGATATGCACAGTAGGGTTTAACATCCAGGGTAATGTTGGCACTGATTTACTTTCTTTTTCCACCATCCCTTCTTCATCCTCCTCCTCCTCCACCCCTTCTCATTTCCCCTCTTCCCACAAAACTTGTGCCTAAGCCACTGCAATTCAGGCCATAGATGTACCATAGCAAACCCTCCATGACTGTTTCCAGAGGTGGCCCTAAGCCTGAGCTGTTGATAACTTATGTCTTTATAGCCACCTGCCCCATCATCCCTCTCAATACTCTATCTACAGCCAGAGGAGCCTCTGCCAGGTGAGGAAGAAGGAAATTTCCTAAGCACAGGAGCTTAGGATGGGGTTGGGTGGAATTGACTCTTTGAAGTCTTCACGACAGGACTATTTCAGCAGTCACAAGAGAAGGAGGAGATCAGACCTTTGTGGAGTTATGCACAGGGTAGGGACATTCTAGCCCAGGAGAGGGGTGTCTAAGAGCATAAAGTGAACTTGGTCCCAGGACCACATCAGAACTACCCCCATTCAATTGTCATCTTCCATCTTCCTCAGAAATGACACAGCTTTCCAGGTCTTCCAGAAGAGGAATATCTGAATTAGGCCAGGTTCTCCAAAATTTCCTCCTCCAAGTGACATGCAACACTCTGAAACCCACTCTCACCAGCATCTGGACATGGGATCAGTACACACAAAGCCATATACCCCTTAACCCAAGGGAAACAGGGTGTGAACTCCAGCCTGCAATTAAAAGGCCACCCATACATGTCCCACCATGGTCCCTACAAGGCCTAAGAGAGATGCCTCACCCCATGACCACTGGTACCGCAGGAAATTGCTGCAACTGCAGGCCCCAGACCTGGGACCCACCACCTCCACTTTCTCCTCTGCCTGCTAGCCCACAAATCTGGAGTTCCAGCTTTGCCACTTGTAATACAGATGTAAAGTAAAGAAAGCATAGTATACAGGACTGGCTATATGCTCTGACTATGCAAGAAACAAGTACATGTGCTAAAAAAAAAAAAAAAAAAAAGCCTGAAAAGATTTTTTAAAAATTTATATTGGAATGATAATTTAAGAGACTTCTTTTTTCTTTTTTCTAACTCATTTTATGTTTTCACAGTTAAGTAAGAATTTTAAGAATAAAGAGGATTAAGGTGCTTGTGGTTTTCAGTGTCCTGATCTGTACCTGTTGCCATCAAGTTGATTCTGACTAATGGCAATCCCGTGTGTTACACAATTGAACTGTTCCACAGGGTTTTCTTACTGTAATCTTTACAAAAGCAGATCTCCAGGCCTTTCTTCTGTGAAGCCACTGGGTGAGTTCAAACCACTAGCCTTCAGGTTAGTAGTTGAGAGCAAACCCTGTGCACTATCCAGGAACATTTTTCCTAATTTATATCTGCATTTAAATAAGAGAAATACAAGGAGCAGCGAAACTATGTGTTACGCTTGCTTAGTAGACCAGAAACACACTCTGAGTTGCAGCTAAGGCCCCATTTACTCTTTAGCCCTAGGCCCCATGGGCAGCATACACAGGGCAGCCCCTCTTCCCAGGAAGGTGGAGGAATTGAGGATGTGAGGAAAGCAGTCAGCCTACCCTGAGAGGCTGGACATAAGGTGGCAGGAACAAAGGAATCCATGGGGAGTGAGCTAAACCTGGAAGCAGAGTTGGACCCCAAGGGCCAACAGGCACTGACATCACCAAGGCCACCACTACAGAGTAAACAAGCATCACATGGACGTTGATGTGGAAAAGGCAGTTGGTGCCTCAGCCCACCCGAAAAGATAAGATCATCATCATCATCGATAGCGTTAATTCTGAGCTGCAGAGGTCGGGGCCCAAAGAGAGTGCATGGCTTCCTGACTGGTGCTGGCAGTGATAAGGAGAGCCGCAGAGTCACAGGGTCTGAAGGAGAAACCATCCAGATAAAACGGCTTTCCCCAAACTCATGGGATGAGGGCTTCTGGAAACAGAGGGCAGCACAGAGAGAGAAATGCAAGGCAGCCAGTTTCTCCTGGGGATTTGCTGCTGTTGGGACCAACAGGAAACTATGCGCTCCTCCCTCCCCACCACAATGCTAGGCCCTCTCCTGGAAACCTAAGGATTGTCCCTCCTGCATCCACAGCTCCCCTAGCAACTTTTCCCCAGCGTAGTCATGCCCTGTGTGGTGGTTTGGCCCATGTAGGTTAAGGAGTTAAAGCTGAGTTTTAGGAATTTAGGGTTTTCTAAAAAAAAAATAGCCATTTATGTTAATAAATGTTTTATATTAAGAGTAGGCTTCAAATTCATTTAAAAAAAAATTCTATTCAAACATACTAGGAAAGAATCTGTGATGAGTGAGGTAAAGAGATCATTAAAACCACATTTACGTGGTGTAGCTGCAGTCTGCTGCAAGAAAAATCTTTTTTTTTATTTATTGTATTTTAAGTGAAAGTTTACAAATCAAGTCAGTCTCTCATACAAAAACTAATACACACCTTGCTATGTCCTCCCAGCTGCTCTCCCTCTAATGAGACAGCCCACTCCTCCTCTCCACCCCACATTCCCCATGTCCATTCAACCAGCTCCTGTCCCCACCTGCCTTCCCATCTCACCTCCAGACAGGAGCTGCCCACATAGTCTCATGTGTCTACTTAACCCAAGCTCACTCCTCACCAGTATCATCTTCTGTCTTATAGTCCAGTCCAATACCCTTTTTTTTTTTTTTTTTTAACATTAGTTAAAATAACTGGCATAAGGCTTTACTCATGCCTATCAGGACGAGGACTAGGATGAGGCAAGGTCCTGGGGTATAAAATGTAGGGAGATACTTAAGGAGGTGCTTGTGTTACATGGCAGGGCTCCACAGCTCAAGACTAAGCCCTGCCTAGGTTCTTACCTTGTTCTGACCAAGAATGACCAGAAGAGGCTCAGAGGTTCCACACGAACAAAGGTTTATTAGGGACAGAGTAAAAGGCTCATGAGGGAAAGAGAGAGAGGGGTTTCCACCTACACTAGCCTCCAGTCTCTCACTGGACAAAAGGTTTCCTAGGGCTTATGTAGGTTTTTAGGCAGGAAAAAGGCATTACATTTATTCATCTGATGGGTGGAGATTTCTAGGGGAAGGGAAGGGATTATGGAAATCACAGCCGCACACAGTTAGAATTCAAGATGGACTTCCTTACAGAGGTTGCTGGAACCAAGATGGAGTCTGTCACAAAGGCTGCTGGGATGTCAAACAGGACTTATTCTGGGATATCATGCATGCATGATGCCTCTGGATCTTGGTTCGAGCTCTGGCGAGGGGTTTCTGTTCATGTTTGTCTCACGTGGAAGGTCATTCATAGGCCATGTTGATCTTTACTGCACATGCTCTGCACCTGGTGAGGCCTTGAAAAACAACTCAGAAGGATTATCAGTAATTTATAGCTGGTCAAGCACACAGTACCTTTAAATGTAGCCCCTTATCTTGTCCCAAAAAAGCACCTAGTTAATCACAAGTAGCTTTCGAGTGCCAGCAGTAAAAGTCATACGCTGGTTTGCACTTAGGTTTGGATTCCAAAAATACTGAGTCAGAAGTTATTTAATTATAGCCAGTCAAGCACACGGGGTCTTGAAATGTAGCCCTTATCTAATTCAGCCAGCCCGATCCCTTCCCTGTCTCACTTGCATGACCCTGAGAGTGACTGCCTCCTTTAATTTTGTGTCCAGATAACTCTCTTGCCTCACCCTAGTCCCTGCCCTGACTACCATATTTGTGAGTAGCTGTGGCTTATATCCATCTCTACCTGGACACTAGATAGTTTAAACAAATTTTTACTCAAAGTCACCATCATATTCCTCAACACCAAGGTGAGTGAGAGCCAAGCAGATCTATGGATGAAGGAAAAAATAGATTCATAGGGAAATAAGTCTTACAAAAAGCTGTAGATGGGTGAAGTTGATAACAGTGCCATTGACTTAAAACTCATCCAAGACATCCAAAAGAAATGTAAGGAGGTCTGTATCTCTGCCCTTGTGGGTGCACAGTCACAATAAGTTGGCAGCATGTATCCATGATGCAGTTCATTTAACCACAGCTATATAAAAGTAAAGGAAAAGAACTTTTATTGAGGGCCTAGTTAGTGCTACTTTACCAGCATTGCCTCATTTAATTCCCTTGACACCATATGTTTTAAAAAAAGGAAAAAAATTGGATCTCGACTTAAGTCTTACACCTTATACAAAAGTCAACTCAAAATGGAGCATAGATCTAAATATAAAACAAAAACTTTTAGAAAAAAGTATAGGAGAAAAAATTTTGTAACCTGGAGTTAGGCAAAGAGAATCATGTAGACTCCTGAAATGGAAAGAAGAGCTATTGCCACACCAGCCTCCCCCACAACCCACCCAAAGAGTGAAGCTCTTTGTCACCACAGTGTTAATGCTGAGATGCAGAGAATAATGGCCCAAAGAGTAGGCCTGTCTGACTGATAGTGAATGTGGTAAGAGGAGCAGCAGCCTCAGAGGGTCTACAGGAGAAACAGTTCAGGTAGAAGAGCTTTGTCCAAAATCATGAGAAAGGGCACCCTAGTTCTTTCCCTCCTCAAATACCTACTGGATAGAAAAGAGAAAACTCAGGAAGGAACTCAAATAAGCTGTTCTTGGGTTCTTGCTAAAGAGCCTGGGGCAGAAATAAAGACACACAACCCAAAACTTGGAGTTATTTTCCATCATTCTCCTGGATACTTAGCTCACCCAAACAATTGTGGAGAATTGTAGTATCTTAAACAGGAACTTGCTGTGTTAAGAGTTAAAGCAAAATCAAAAAAACCAAATTTGTTGCCATCAAGTCAATTCCAACTCATAGCGACCCTATAGGACAGAGGAAAACTGCCCCATAGGGTTTTCAAGGAGCATCTGGTAAATTCGAACTACCAACCTTTTAGTTAGCAGCTGTAGCTCTTAACTTCGTCACCAGGGCCCCAATAAACCAGCTTATGTCCTTACGAATTACTTTATAGATATTGAATGTAAGTTAATAGCTGTTAAATTTAAACTCTAAATTGATTTAAAAAAAAAAAAAAAAAACTTGCCCATTCAGAATTATCAACTATAGAAGAGGGTGGAGTAACACAGAATAAGCTCCAGCCTGCTTCAGTAGTATAGGGCCAGTACGAGAAAGGATATACTATGCCTGCTCCATTGCACTGCTTTCTAAATCTGGTGCAAGATGGCGCAAGCTCACCCCATCAGCTGTCCCTTATCCACAGCATTTCTTTACAAGAAACTTCAGCATTCATGAAAGTCAATAGGTATTGTGTTCCTGCTTGGCAGCATGAGAGTTAAAACAATTTTAGGTACTTCCAGCATGACAATGTAAGGGGCTCCACGAACCCATTCCCCATGTAATCTGGGGAATATTATTAAACAAACAAACACACACATACACACATTTAAAGCCTCTGGAAATGGTCCCAAGAATACACAGCAAATGAAGAAACATTTATTTTAGAAAATATACTAAAATTCCATAAAGACAGTGAAAGTGTAACGATATTTGCACTAAGACCAACTCTCTCCCTCCCGTCTCAACTCAGTGATATGAAAACTCTACTCCAGACTGGTGTAGCCAAGAGCACAGGGCTCCTTCTGCTCCCAGCTCCCAGTCAGAGCGCTATCTTCCCAGGAGGGCACATCAGCACTTCCCATTTTAGGACCTGCCCCAGTTACATGTTGCTGAGATCCCAGTTACATGCTGCTGAGGCTACATTCTGTGCAAGTGAAACTGAGAAGTGGGTGCTCCCTTCTTCTTCCCAGCTCCAACCTGGATGGAGGCTCTACCTTAGGTGTGGAATACTGGAGCCTCAATAGCCGTTGTCCTGGCTCCTAACAAGGTGGTTCCACACAAGAAGAAGTAATCCAAGAGGACTTCAGGGTACTGCCACCCCCTCCACCAAGTGCTCAGCTCCTAAAATAGGAGTGTCATTCATACAGAAGCTCACAATTATCCCCACCCCCAGGTTCGGAGCCCTAGTACAGGTTTTACCTTGGAGGAGAAAATACCCATTGCCATCGAGTCAATTCCAACTCATAGCGACCCTACAGGACAGAGTAGAACTGCCCCACAGGGTTTCCAAGGAGTGCCTGGTGATTTTGGTTAGCAGCAGAACACTTAACCACTATACCACCAGGGTTTCCAAATGTCAACCCACTGTTTTGGCCAGGAAGCAAGGTGTAAAAAACATAGTTCCTAATCCCTTCCCAAAGGAACTGACTTCATTCGCAGCAGACTATCCATTAAGATATTCAAGCCTAAGGCCACTCTCAGATAGAGGTTGTAGAGAAAGACAATTAGAAGGATATTGGCAGGGTCATTGGACATATGTGTTAATCTGTAGGCCAGATAGTTTGCCCAAGAGAATAAAGGAAAGAGACAGCTTGGAGGGGCTGACTCAAAATCAGAAAAAATCTCCAACACTGACCTTGGGAACTATAACTTCAAAAGATCCCAAATTTTATTACCTAGTCTGTGCAGCAATTTATGCCCGAGGGTATTGTTGAAAACAATAGAGCAACCAGCAGCAATGGGTGGAGCTTAACGGCTGGGATGATCAGGGAAAAAGACAATAAAAGAGAGTCTTGCCCGAACCACTGTCATCCCAGAGTGACTGTGGGCATACCCAAGTCTGCAGACCCCAAGGAGAAATATCAGATGTTTAACACTGTGGAAGGGAGGGGATAGGCTTCATTAAAATAATCCAGCCATTCATTAAAGAAATAAACAAGCAAATAACCGTAACAAACCCCAAGGAGGTTGTCTTAATCATCTAGTGCTGCCATAACAGAAATACCACAAGTGGGTGGCTTTAACAAAGAGAAATTTATTTCCTCATGCTAAAGTAGGCTAAAAGTCTAAATTTGAGGTGTCAGCTCCAGGGGAAGCCTTTCTCTCTCTGTCAGCTCTGGAAGAAGGTCTTTGTCTTCAATTTTCCCATGGTCAAGGAGCTTCTCATGCACAGGGACCCTTGGTCCAAAGGACGCGTTCTGCTCCTGGTGCTTCTTTCTTGGTGGTATGAGGTCCCCAACTCTCTGCTTGCTTCCCTTTCCTTTTATTTCTTGAGAGATAAACGGTGGTGCAGGCCACACCCCAGGGAAACTCCCTTTACCTTGGATCAGGGAGGTGACCTGAGTGAGGGTGGTGTTCAATCCCACCCTAATCCTCTCAACATAAAATTACAATCACAAAATGGAGGACAACAATACAATACTGGGAATCATGGCCTAACCAAGTTGATACACACATTTTTGGGGGGACATCATTCAATCCATGACAGAGGTAGTGGAAATGAGTATCAACAGTTGATACAATATATAACCTAAAATGTCCAGCATCCAACAAAAAATTACTATAAAAAATCATACATGCAAACAAATAGAAAAATATGACCCAGACACCAGAAACAAACAAACAACAAAAAATTAAAAAGCAATAGAAACTGCCTGTGAAAGCAACCAGATGTTGGATTTAACAGACCAAGACTTCAAAGTAGCCACTATAAATATGTAGTTAGGCCATGATTCACAGTGGTTCTATAGATATGATGTAATCACCACCCATGATGTGATCTGTTGTGAGCAGCCAATCAGTTGAAAAGGGAGTTCCCTTGGGAGTGTGGTCTGCATCCAAAATATATGGATGTTCTGGCAAAACTTGCTCTCTCTTGATTCTGCACCCAACTCAGCATACTCTAACCTCCTGTTCTTGGGATGTGAGCCACCAGCCTGCTCTCTGACCTGCTGATTTTGGGTTCCTAAGCCCCTGCAACCACATGAGTCAGGAGAAGCCTCCAGTTTGATGCTTGACCAACAGATTTGGACCTTGCTAACCTCCACAACTGCATGAGTCATTTCCTTGAAGTAAATCTCTCTCTCTCTCTCTCTCTCTGAATATATATATATATATATATACTAGTTTTGCTTCTCTGGAGAACCCGGCTAAGACACCCAGCAACTAGGGATAGCCCCTATGCTCTCTGTCTTAGTTATCTAGGGCTACTATAACAGAAATTCCACAAGCTGGTGGCTTTAACAAACAGAAAATTATTCTCTCACAATTTAAAAAATTTAGGGGGCTAAAAATCCGAATTGAGGGTGCTGGCTCTAGGGGAAGACTTCCTCTCTCTGTTGGCTCTGGAGGAAGGTCCTTGTCTCTTCTGAGCCTCTGCTTCTGGGCAATCTTCGTGTAGCTTGGCATGCATCTTCTCCCATCTCTGCTTGCTTATCTCTCCTTTTATTTCTTGTAAGATAAAAGGTGTGACTCAAGTATTAGTGTGACGAATAAGAATGGTGACTGGGGTAAAGGTAGTGACTTGAGTCATACCCTCTAGTAAGGTGGTGACTCAAGATACAGCCCACCCTAATTCTCATTAACATAATGGAAAACTCATTCCCAAATGAGACCGTGATCACAAACATTGTTGCTGTGTTGTTAGGTGCCAACTCTTAGGGACCCTATGTACAACCGAAAGACACATTGCCCTGTCCTGCACTATCTTACAATCATTGCTATGCTTGAGCCATCATTGCAGCCACTGCTGACCCTCTACTTTACCAAGCATGCTGTCCTTCCCTGGGGACTGGTCCCTCCTGAGAACACGTCCAAAGTATCTGAGACAAAGTCTCACCATCCTCCCTTCTAAGGAGCATTCTGGATGTACTTCGTCCAAAACAGATTTGTTCATTCTTCCGGCAGCCTATGGTATTTTCAATATTCTCCACCAACCTCATAATAAAAATGCATCAGCTCTTCAGTCTTCCTTATTCATTGTCCAGCTTTTGCATGCATGTGAGGCAAGTGAAAACACCACGGCTTGGGTCAGGGACACCTTAGTCCTTAAAGTGATATCTTTGCTTTTTAATACTTTAAAGAGGTCTTTTGCAGCACATTTGCCTAATGCAGTACATCATTTGATTTCTTGACTGCTGCTCCTATGGGCATTGATTATGGAGCCAAGTAAAATGAAATCCTTGACAACTTCAATCTTTTTTCTATTTATTGTGATGTTGTTTATTGGCTCAGTTATGAGGATTTTTGTTTTCTTTATGTTAAGGTGCAATCCATACTGAAAGCTGTAGTCTGATCTTCATCAGTAAGTGCTTCAAGTCCTCTTCACTACCAACAAGCAAGGTTGTGTCATCTGCATATCCCAGGTTGTTAATGAATCTTCCTCCAATCCTGATGCTGCATTCTTCTTCATATAGTCCAGCTTCTTGAATTGTTTGCTCAGCTTACAGATTGAAGAAGTATGGTGAAAGGATATAACCCTGAACCACACCTTTCTTATTTTAAACCATACAGAATCCCATTGCTCTGTTCAGATGACTGCCTCTAGGTTTATGTACAGGGTCCACGTGAGCACAATTAATTGTTCTAGAATTCCTGTTCTTGGCAAAGTTATCCATAATTTGTTCTGATCCACAAAATCAAATGCCTTTGCATAATCAATAAAACACAGGTAAACATCTTCTTGTCATTCTCTGCTTCCAGCCATAATTCATCTAACATCAGCAATGATATCCCTTGTTCCACACCTCTTCTGAATTCTGCTTGAATTTCTGTCAGTTTCCTGTTGATGCACTGCTGCAACTGTTTTTGAAATATCTTCAGCAAAATTTTACCTGTGTGTGACCTTAATGATACTGTTCAATAATTTCCACATTCTGTTGGATCACCTTTCTTTGAAAGGGGCACAAATATAGATCTCTTCTAGTCAGTTGGCCAAGTAACTGTCTTCCAAATTTCTTGCTTCAGCATTGCACCCATTTGTTGAAACATCTCAGTTGGTACTCCAATAATTCCTGGAGCCTTGTTTTTCACCAATGCCTTCGGTGAAGCTTGGACCTCTTCCTTCAGTGCCATCAGTTCTTGATCATATGCTACCTCCTGAAATGGTTGATGGAGCCCTCGTGGTATAGTGGTTAAGAGCTTGGCTGTTAACCAAAATGTTGGTGATTCAAATCCACCAGCTGCTCCTTGGAAACCCTGTGGAGCAGTTGTACTCTGTCCTGTAGGGTCAGTATAAGTCAGAATTGACTCAACGGCAACAGGTTTGGTTCTTTATTTTTGAAATGGCTGAACGTCCACCAGTTTTTTTTGGTACACTGACTCTGTGTATTCCTTCCATCATCTTTTGATGCTTCCTGCATGGCTCAATATTTTGCCCGTAGAATTCCTCAAGATTACAACTCAGGCTTAAAATTTTTCTTCATTCTCACAAACTACCTAATAAGCTCCCCCTGCTTGCTGAAAGAACCAAGGAAAAAATTCAAGTCTTGAGTTGCAATAGTGAAGGATTCTATAGGGAAAATATTAAATGGCCCAGGAACCATCAAAAGACGATGGAAGGAATACACAGAGTCATTATACCAAAAAGAATTAGTCGATGTTCAACCATTTCAAGAGGTAGCATATGGTCAGGAACCAATGGTACTAAGGGAAGAAGTCCAAGCCGCTCTGAAGGCATTGGTGAAAAACAAGGCTCCAGGAATTGATAGAATATCGATTGAGATGTTTCAACAAACGGATGCAGCACTGGAGGTGCTCACTCATCTATGCCAAGAAATATGGAAGAGAGCTTCTGGGGCAACTGACTGGAAGAGATCCATATTTATGCCTATTCCCAAGAAAGGTGATCCAGCCGAATGTGGAAATTATAGAACAATATCATTAATGTCACACTCAAGTAAAATTTTGCTAAAGATCATTCAGAAATGGCCGCAGCAGTATATCAACAGGGAACTGCCTGAAATTCAGGCCGGATTCAGGAATATCATTGCCGATGTCAGATGGATCCTGGCTGAAAGCAGAGAATACCAGAAGGATGTTTACCTGTGTTTTATTGACTATGCAAAGGCATTCGACTGTGTGGATCATAACAAATTATGCATAACATTGCAAAGAATGGGAATTCCACAGCCACTTTGGAAATCGATTTGGTGCTTCCTTAAAAAAACTAGAAATAGAACTACCATACAATCCAGCAATCCCACTCCTTGAAATATATCCTAGAGAAATAAGAGCCTTTACACAAACAGATATATGCACACCCATGTTCATTGCAGTACTGTTTACAATAGCAAAGAGTTGGAAGCAACCGAGGTGCCCATAAACGGATGACTGGATAAATAAACTAAATAAGAATTGGAGCAACAGTTTAAACAGAGAAGAAAATATTCTTTGATGGTTATGACGGGGGGAGAGAGGTAGGGAGGGAGGGAAAGGGGTATTCACTATAGTAGGTAAGTTTTATTTTAGGTGAAGGGAAAGGCAATACACAATACATGAGAGGTCAACACAACTGGACTAAACCAAAAGCAGTTTCCTGAATAAACTGAACTCTTCAAAGTCTAGTGTAGCAGGGGCGGGGTTTGAGAACCATGGTTTCAGGGGACATCTAAGTCAATTGGCATAATAAAATCTATTAAGAAAACATTCTGCATCCCACTTTGGAGAGTGGCGTCTGGGGTCTTAAATGCTGCAAGCGGCCATCTAAGATGTGTCATTTGGTCTCAACCCACCCGGGTCAAAGGAGAATGAAGAACACCAAGGACGCAAGGTAATTATGAGCCTAAGAGACAGAAAGGACCACATAAACCAGAGACTACACCAGCCTGAGACCAGAAGAACTAGATGGTGCCCAGCCACAGCCAATGACTGCCCTGTTAGGGAATTCAACAGAAAAACCCTGATGGAGCAGAAAAGCAGTGGGATGCAGACCCCAAATTCTCATAAAAAGACCAGACTTAATGGTTAGACCGGGACTGGAGGGACCCCGGAGGCCATGGTCCCCAGACCTTCTATTAGCCCAGGACAGGAACCATTCCCAAAGTCAACTCTTCAGATAGGGATTGGGCTGGAATAGGGGATGGAAAATGACACTAGTAAAGAATAAGCTTCTTAGATCAAGTAGACACATGAGACTATGTTCATATCTCCTGTCTGGAGAGGGAGAGAGGGCAGAGGGGGCCAGAAGCTACCTGAATGAACACAAGAGAGAGTGGAGGGAAGAACTGTGCTGTCTCATTGGAGGGAGAGCAATTGGGAGTGTATGGCAAGGTGTACGTAAATTTTTGTAAGAGAGACTGACTTGATTCATAAACTTTCACTTAAAGCACAATAAAAAATAATTTAAAAAAAAAAAGGATGGGAATTCCAGAACACTTAATTTTTCTGAGGAACCTTTACATAGATCAAGAGGCAGTTGTTCGGACAGAACAAGGGGGTACTGATTGGTTTAAAGTCAGGAAAGGTGTCCGTCAGGGCTGTATTTTTTCACCATACCTATTCAATCTGTATGCTGAGCAAATAATACGAGAAGCTGGACTATGTGAAGAAGAACGGGGCATCAGGATTGGAGGAAGACTTATTAACAACCTGCGTTATGCAGATGACACAGCCTTGCTTGCTGAAAGTGAGGAGGACCTGAAGCACTTACTAATCAGAGACCACAGCCTTCAGTATGGATTGCACCTCAACATAAGAAAAAAAAAATCCTCACAACTGGACCAACGAGCAACATCATGATAACCGGAGAAAAGATTGAAGTTGTCAAGGATTTCATTTTACTTGGATCCACATCAACACCCACGGAAAAGGCAGTCAAGAAATCAAATGATGCATTGCATTGGGTAAATCTGCTGCAAAGGACCTCTTTAAAGTATTGAAAAGCAAAGATGTCACCTTAAAGACTAAGGTGCTCCTGACCCCAAGTCATGGTATTTTCAATCACATCACATGCATGTGAAAGCTGGACAATGAACAAGGAAGACCGAAGAAGAACTGAAGCCTTTGAATTGTGGTGTTGACAAAGAATATTGAATATACCACGGACTGCCAAAAGAGCGAACAAATCTGTCTTGGAAGAAGTACAACCAGAATGCTCCTTAGAGGCAAGGATGGCGAGACTGTGTCTTACATACTTCGGACATGTTGTCAGGCGGGATCAGTCCCTGGAGAAGGACACCATGCTTGGCAAAGTACGGAGTCAGCGGAAGAGAGGAAGACCCTCAACGAGGTGGATTGACACAATGTCTACAATAATGAGCTCAAGCATAACAACGATTGTAAGGATGGCGCAGGAACAGGCAGCGTTTCGTTCTGTTGTGCATAGGGTTGCTATGTGTCCAGACCAACTCAAGAGCACCTAATAACAACAAGCTTTGTATATATAAGCCCTCTCCTACAATTCCAGCTTGTTTTTACCTTATACTTGAGTGCAACCCCGCATGTGGTCCTGCATCATGGCATGCTGCGCCTCCTCATCTCTGGGAACTGTGAGAATAATAAATGCAGTTACTTTTCATGGCCACCTTGACTCCTCTTTCCTGCATCCCACATGACTTACCATTCCACAAATTTGTTAAACAGAAAAGAAATTATGTAAATATAAAAGATAAGATAAATGTATATTTTCTCTCCTTTCTTCTCTTACCTGATTTAAAAAGCATTTGTATAAAACAATATGTACATTTGACAAAATCCAACACACTTTCATAATAAAAGTAGTTGGTGTCTTAGTCATCTACTGCTGATTTAACAGAAGTAACCACAGCCGAATGGCTTTAACCAAGAGAAATTTATTCCCTCACAATCTAGTAGGCCAGAAGTCCAAATTCAGGGCATCAGTCCAGGGGAAGCCTTTCTCTCTGTGTCAGCTCTGGAGGAAGGTTGTTCTTATCAATCTTCCCCTGGACTAGGAGCTTCTCCTCGAAGGAACCCCAGGTCCAAAGGAATCGCTCTTCTCCCAGCACTGCTTTCTTGGTGGTATGTGGTTCCCTTGTCTCTCTGCTTGCTTCTCTCTTTTTACATCTCAAAAGAAATTGGCTTAAAACAAAATCTAATTTTGTAGATTGAGTCCTGCCTCATTAACATAACTGCCATTAATCCCATCTCATTAACATCATAGAGATAGGATTTACAACACATAGAAAATCACAAAATGGTAGACAATCACACAATACTGGGAATCATAGCCTAGCCAAATTGATACACATATTTTGAGGGAGGCACAATTCAATCCATAACAGGTGGCAAACTAGGAACAGAAGGGAAATTATCCAACATGACAAAGGGCATTTATTTAAAAAAAAAATTTTTTTTGCAGCAGGCATCATACTCAATGGTGAAAAGCTGAAAGCTTCCCCCTTAAGGTCAGGAACAAGACAAGGGTACCCACTTTCACCGCTGCTATTCAATGTTGTACAGGAAGTACTAGCCAGAGCAGTTAAGCAATAAAAAGAAATAAAAGGCATCAAAATCGGAAAAGAATAAATAGAACTCTATTTTTACGTAACATAATACTATATATAGAGTATACAAATGAATACAGAAGAAAGTTATTAGAGCTAATAAACAAATTCAGCAAAGTTGCAGAGTACAAGATTAATACACAGAAATCAGCTGTGTTTCTATACACCATCAACAATCTGAACAGGAAATTAAAAAAAAAAAAAACACTGTGAAGCAACAGTAATAGTATTTCCCAGGATCGTTGAGGGAAAAAAAAGAAAAGTAATACCTCAGATACTAACACTGCGTATATCCTATTTCTGTAAAACCAAGCATTATTTGTAATGTGAAAGTAGGAAATCCCTGCCCCACTGGATCAAACCACCCTTCTCCTATATATATAAATTATCTGTTTCTCTTTGGTGGTAGAGCGGAAAGGGCATTTGATTTCTAATAAGAAAAATTTAAATCTGAACCATAGGACTTGATAGCCAGGTCCATAAAATTGTGATAATAATACCTATTTCACAGGGTTGTTATGAAAGTAATAATATATCTAAGAGTTGTGACAACAAAGTGTATGCATAGCCACATACTAGGCTCTCAAAAATGCTCATGAAAATCCCATTTGCTTTTGTGATAATGTATGTAAAATCCTATCATAGTGCCTGTCCCCTCCCCTGTCTATTCTCCTTGGATCTCTCTCCTTCTACCAATGAACATTTAGTTCAGAGGAAGAGAGAGATCCAGATCAATGTTTTTCAAATGTTGCTCACATTTTAACATGGAGTGGAATGGAAACTAACAAAGAGCATTGTACATAAACCCGTTGCCTTGAGTCAATTCCAACTCATAGCCACCCTGTAGGACAGAGTAGAACTGCCCCATAGAGCTTCCAAGGGGCACCTGGTGGATTCGAACTGCTAACCTTTTGGTTAGCAGCCGTGGCTCTTAACTACTGCACCACCAGGGTTACCAGCATTGTACATGGTAAGGATAAATATATTTCCTGAAATTTTGATTTGTGTATTTGTTTCTGCTCTTGTGCTCATACACGTACATGTATGTGTATTGGGTCATTTTGCTAAATGCATTTCTTAATGTAGGCCATAATCATAAAAGTTTGTATGCTTCAGATTCTGCCCTCCTCTCCCTGACACCACACCCATATTTCTGATGGGCCTTTAACCAGCTGCCCTAACTGGGTAAGACATGGTCCCTCCCCTTTATGGGACACCATGGTTGAGGGCTCATCCTGGGAACCAGCACTTGGGAGTTCAGGCTTCAACTTCACGTCTGGCAGAACAGATAGAAATTCTAGGAGAATTGCTAATCAGAAAGTCAGCCAGCTTAAAATGACAGACGAAAACATGACCAGGCAGTTCCTGTGGTTAACAGCCCTGCCCCTCCATCACTTGCTAGGAGCTATAAAACCTAAGACTGGAAAACAACACCAGCACTTGCCATGGATGGCTGCTCTGAGAAGATGCGTTTTCTTTCTCTTCTCCTGCTCGTCTTTCTCCTATCACCTAGAGCTGAAGCTGGTGAGTCCTGGGGTCCTTCTCTCTGGAATCTAGAGGATCACCCTCCTAAACCAAAAAAGCTTGATGTGAATATAGCTGACTATTAAACAGAGTCCCAGAATCTCCCTTTAAGAGTCCCAGAGTGAAGTCTCCACTTGGAATATGCCCACCCCTAGGCCTATGCCCACCCATGTAGTCTATGATAGTTCCCAGGAACAAGGAATTCCACGTTGATTGGGGAAAAGTTCAGAGTAAGTGAGAAGAAGGGTATCCCCGAGAAAACAGGCATATCCTCTTAATCTTCTGAGCTTCAGGATTACTTGTTATCTTGTGACTTGGTTCAGTGACATTACTCATGGGCTGTGGAGAAGTCAGGACAGGAACCTGGGGAGATAGTCCTGCTCAGTGACACAGGAGGGAGGTGTGTCTATGAGGGGAAAATGCCTAAATGACATTCAAGACAGGGTTAATTGTTGCATCCTGGAAGAAGGAACAAGAATTTATAAAGCAGATACTAGAGACACACGAGAGGGGAGATGAGTAGAAAACAGGGTGAGGATGAGATCCAAGGGAAGCCTCTCTCAACTTTAACCCAACTTGTGCATTCTCTGTATAGAGTATGTTGCCTGTGTTCAAGCCCTGGGGTTCTCTGTTCCAGGGAAGATCATCGGAGGCAAAGAGTGCAAGCCACACTCCCACCCTCACATGGCCTACCTGGAAATTGTCACTTCTGGGGGTCAGCTGGGTAGTTGTGGTGGTTTCCTAATAAGACGGGACTTTGTACTGACGGCTGCTCACTGTGCAGGAAGGTGAGAAGATAGGTTCTTGTTGATCTTCAAGTGGGGGAGAAATGGTAGGAACCCATGGTGTGGCCTGAGGAGGGGCTCCTAGACCTGGATAAACTTTAAGGAGTAGGAGGTGTTGGGCTTGAAGAAACGAGCCTCATACTTGAGTAATGCCCTGAACCTCAGTCACTGGGCTTGAGGAAAGAGATATTCCCTTCAAGGGCCCCTCCTCTAAAAGTAGCACCCCTTCGCCCCCACCCCAACAAAAATACATGTGACTCACTTTGGGGGCCCTGGTTTACTAGGCTGCTTCCTCTATACTCTTTTCGAGAGCCATGGTCTTTAGCTCTTAGGGGCCAGAACTCATCTTATTTATGGGAAACAGAGAACAAGGTTCACATGGGGCTCCACCACTTCCCCCTTGCTTTGTTATCCCTAGCACAAGAGGGTTGGTCCTTATATAATCTCCCTGGATTAGGAAATGCTAACATCATCCCTGTAGTTCCTCCATGACCAGCTCAAAAAAACCAACCCCACTGCTATCGAGTCCATTCTGACTCATATCAACCCGATAGGACAGAGTAGAACTGCCCTATAGGGTCCCCAAGGCTGTAATCTTTGCAGAAGCAGAGTGCCACATCTTTCTCCCCCTAAGTGGCTGGTGGGTTCTTCCAACTGCCAACATTTCAGTTAGCAGCTGAGCATTTAACTACTGTGTCACCAGGGCTCCATGACCTTCTCAGTCCCCAGCAATTCCTGAGAGTCCTGGAAGTTGTCCCTGTTCCCTGGAAAAGCTGTTACCTAAGTAAACCTGAGCATTCCAAGCACCACAAGTGCCCCAGAAAAAGGCATGAGTAGAGACCCAGTGACAGAATCCAATCCTCTTTTCTCAGAATGGGTTCATCTCAGGAGAAGAGCCAAATCATCATGATTTCCCCTTGTCCTTCTTTCTCCATCACAATAGCTCTATAACAGTCGTGCTTGGAGCCCATAACATAAAAGAGAAACAAGACACGTGGCAGAAGCGCAAGGTCATAAAACAATTTCCTCATCCAAGATACAACAAATCTACTTTTCAAAATGACATCATGTTACTAAAGGTGACATCTTTCTTCCCCTTCTCTGCTTCTTGTTCTCTTAGGCTTCTCCTTTAGGTCCCCATTGCCCTGAAATTTCCCTGGCTTCACTCTAAACTGTACCCCCTCCCAGCTCACCCGTTTGAACTTAGCTCTGGTGGGAAGCTATTTGCCCTGATCCTCCCTGGTTGCCCCCAACTGTTCTGTGACTCATTTCTAGCACTGACAGCCCCCCATTCCCTTCACAGTTAAAGGAGAAAGCCAAACTGACCCTGGCCGTGGGAACACTCCCTCTCCCATCCCAATCCGATTTTGTCCCACCTGGGAGAATGTGCCGGGTGGCCGGCTGGGGAAGAACAGGAGTGGACAAACCTGCGTCCAACACTCTACAAGAGGTGAAGCTAAGACTCATGGATCCCCAAGCCTGCAAACGCTATGCAAATTTTGACCACAATTTCCAGCTGTGCGTGGGCAATCCCAGGAAGATAAAATCTATATTTAAGGTGACTCTCAAACTTGGGTTCTTCCCTATAAATCACTGGTTGAGTGCCAGAATTCTCCTGGGAGGAGATAGGGTCAGGAGGTTGTCGGCCAGTGAGAGGGTTTGGGATTGAAGGACAGAGAAAACTAGAACTGTCCCTTTGCAGATCCCTCCTCCCATGGTCCAGTACAGTCTCTGACCTTTCCTCCCAGTCTGCTGTATAGAGCATGTGAGCAACATGAAAAAGGCATGGTAGCTGTCCCAGGGAAGGAAGAGGGCATTGGACCTAAAATGTACAACCCCATGGGGAATCAAGGCTCCTGGGTCTAACTCTAGGTCTGATTGTAACTAGGAATTGGGTCCCACAGGCAGAAGTGGAGGACTTCCTTAACTCACCTTCTGCTCTATCTCTCTCTTTCTCTGTCCCTCCACAGGGAGACTCTGGGAGCCCTCTTCTGTGTGCTGGGTTAGCCCAGGGCATTGTCTCCTACGGACAGCAGAATGCAAAGCCCCCAGCTATCTTCACTCGAATCTCCCATTACCGGCCTTGGATCAATGAGATCCTGAAGAAGAATTAACCCCAGAAGCCTGGGTCAGCCTGAGAAAAAATCCAGACCCGGATCCAAGCCAAGTTCTCTGTGCCACTCACTCTGGACCTGCCTCTGGTTCCTACTGAAGCCTTGCCACATCCCTGAGCCTCAAGAAATTTCCTGAGGATTACAGAACTCTCAAAAAACTTCAATAAAGACCTGCTTCCAGACTTGAGTGTGTGTCTCCTCTCTCTGCTGCTCTCTTCTCCCTACACATAGCAACCTGATTCCTAGCACAAGAAGTCTGTAAGATTTGGAAGGATTGTGGGTGTGTGAGTGTGTGAGAGAGAGAGAAGACAAGGAGGAAAAAATAGAGAAAGAAAGAAGTGGAAGGGTTTCCCTACAGAGGCAGAATTCACATATCCAACTTTGACAAGAAATTACACCAGATCCTCCCTTGCCTTAATCATCAACCCTATACCAATTTTGACATATCTTTAGTGATATTCAGAAACAATAAGAACATTCTGAATTTCAAATGAAATATAGGATGTTGAGCACCATCCCTGGCCTCTCGACCAGATGCCAGTAGCAATCCCCCCCTCCCCCAAGTTATGACAACTAAAAACATCTCCAGACATTGATAAATGTCCCCAGGGGTGCCAAATCACCTCCAGTTGAGAACCGCTGGTTTAGACATATGACATAAAAAAGGCCGTTGTTGCCACACAGGGCCTCCCTCAAAGTCCACCTAGATAAGAGAAGATCTAGCATCTGTGGAGCTTTGAATTTGTGTTGCAGAGAAGATTGCCTCTCACTCACAGCTGTAAAACAGATACTGGGAGCAGATATGAGGAGCAACAGCATCACAAGGTCAGCATGAGCAACACTAAGTCACAAAGGGCTTCACCCACACCAGCAGAAAGTAGAAGCCTAGATCCTGCCCAGCACAAACTCTTTCCGACTGCCCTGGCTGCAAGAGAAAAAGCAGGGCAGGACAAGGACAGACTACAGGAATCTGAGGCTGATAATACTCGCCACTTCCAAGGATGTGGTGAATCCCTTTGACCAAGTGAACTATTTCTAGCAATTCATCTTAAAGAAATAATCAGAGATATACACAAAGATTCATGTATGAAGATTTTAATCTCAGCATTTTTAATAATAAAAAGTGTTAGAACCACAGCCATGAAATGAAGTTTAAATGGTAAATTCATATGGTTGAATATTTTGAATTCATTAAAATTTTGTTTCCAAAAACATTTAATGATGTAGGAAATTTCAATATAATGTAACATTTTTAAAAGAAATATAGAAATCTTCCCAGAGTAGAATCTCCATTTTGTACGTATATATTTTATGTTTGCATCAGGAAAGACTGAAGTAAATTATACCAAAATAATTATGGTAGTTATCTCTAGGGGATGGGATTAATAGCTATTTTATTTTGTTTATATACTGGCTCCAAGCCCCAAATATTTTAACTATTGGGGACTTAGCACAGTATATCAATTGGGCAGAGGATTAGCACATATGACCATCTTTCACGTTCCATTGGTCAAGGTTTGCTCCAAGGGGAGTGAACATTCCTGCACTTCCAGACAAAGAAAGAAAGTCATATCTAAAGTAGATGTCAATACCAATAAGAACAAATAGCTGCTCCCTCCAAAGTAGAATAAGTCTGATGTAATCTCACTAGGTGGCTGCCTGTTCTCCCCAAGCAGAGTGTCATCTCAAGGGCTCAGCAATAGTCTATGCTACTGGGATGTTGAGCATTCAGTGTTGGCAGTAGCTGAATCAACCTTGGTGAGAGAAAGCTCATGCCAGAACTGGTGTGATCAAGAAAAAATATGGCTAATGTCCACAGGACATATCACCCTTCCACCTAGTCTTTGATACTGTCTGTGAGCCCAGTGGGCCAGGGCTCAGGCACAGCAATCTCTCCTTATCAGGCATCACTGTGCATGAGGATTCCTTGGTCTGTGCTGACAGCACTGACTAGGGATTTATGACCATGGGAACAATGTGAGCTGTCACTAGAGCTACTCCAGCCTAAACCCAAAGCGAGCCATCAACTAAGTGGGGTCCAGAGAATCTGAGGTAGTACACAAACTGGGCCAGGTGCACTGGCCCTTCCCCCAGAACTTTTGTTAGGGCTTCCCATGAACCAAGCTCACTTTTGCCCTATTAATAATGAGGCCATCAGCAGGATAAAAACATGACATCAAGTATCAATACAAAAGTCATGTGTTAGAGGGGGTGGGGCAGAGTTAGGGATGGGGTTGGAGAACTGATGTAGTGGGTGAGGAGATAATAAAAACTTCACAGTTGTCAGCTAAACTGATATTCCCAACTATGTTCTCAGAATATTGACCAAATTAGAACAAGACCCAGAAGGCCACAAAATTGATTAAACATCCTCCTCTACCAACTAACATGAGTAATCATTGCTTCTTTACTAAGAGCAACACTAAAAAACCAAAGCCACTGCTGTCAAGTCTATTCCAACTCTTGGCAACCCCATGTGTTACAGAATAGACTGCTTCATAGTGTTTTCTTGGCTATAGTCTTTGACGACAAGGGTCATCAGGCCTTTCTTTTGCGGAGCCACTGAGTGAGTTTGAACCATCAACCTTTAGGTTAGTAGCCAATGTGCCACCTAGGAATCTAGGACAACTCTAGCTCATATTTAATCCCCCAACCTCCTAGATAAAACTAATAAGTAAAATAAAAAGAATTAAGATACCCAGTCAGGAGGCAGAGCCAAGGTGGCAGAATAGACAGACGCTTCCAGCGAGCCCTCTTTACAACAAAGACCAGAAAAAACAAGTATAATGAGTATATTTGTGACAAGCTGGGAGCCCTGAGCATGAAAGGCAAGCTTAGACAATGAACTGAGGGGCAGGGGGAGGAAGAGACCTTTCAGAAGTGGAGAAGAGTTACCAGACCTGAATCATGGGGAGCCCTCAGGCACCATTCCCGGAGCGGCAGCGGCAGCAGCGGTGGTGGCATGCTGGTACTAGTGTTCGGCCACAGTTTCCTCAGGGAGAAGCAGACAGCCACACAGCCTACTCACACCTCTGGAGCCTGAGAAGAACGGCACTCTCAGCAAAAGCTAAGTACTGGAGTATATTTTACCATGCCCCGCCACCCCCAAGCTGGCTTCAGCGGCTGAATCTCTGGGCCTGAGATAGACCCTGTTGAGCACCTAGAGCCATTCTCCCAGCCTTGGGGAAGAAAAATATTTGCAATTGGGGGAAAAGATAATTTGCTAGCTCCATTATCTGGGGGAGCTCAGGACAGAAGCGGCTCCTGTCCAGGCATAAACCATCCATGGACCTTAAGCACCTTTCTCTTCTGCATGGACCTGTGTGGGCCTATTTCGGGAGAACAGGCCCTTATTGGCAAACTCCAACCATTTCAGCTGTGCGGTGGAGAGGTGGGTGTTTGATGTTTGACATTGCTTTGCCTATTAAACAAGGTCCTCACCTACCCACATCGGGGATCTAAGGACTGGTAGCTCCAATCAGGTCACCCAGCCACCTGCAACAGGGGTCCAAAGGTAACTGGTACCTCCCAGTCCTTATGACCAAAAACTTTGGGTGCCCATGGTCCATCTGCAGAACCCACCCACAAGCATGCTCTAGGGAACAGGGACGTGTTTTCCTCAGAGACACTCGGGGGTCAGTTCTCAGGCCCCTGCCTTGTTCAGAGCCTAACCCCCTGCTGCAATCAGATACCAGTAAATACACCAATCACCCCTGCCCTCTAAGACTGTAGGACAGAGCCTGTACCACATACTTGATGATCAGCTACCTGGAAACCTGAGCTGAATTCATACAAGAAAACTGATTGGACTCCTAGACTGATATACTTGATAACAGCTCTAGCCAGCTGGGAACAGGACACCAGAGCTCCAAAGGCAAAAATAATCAAGCTAGCTCACTCAAGCAACCCATAGGGGTATACCAAAACAAAACAAAGCAAGCAGCTATGACACAGTAAGCAAGCATAAACTAATACAATAACTTATAGAGGGCTTGGAGACAACAGTCAATACCAAGTCACATAAAGAAACAGACGATGATCACCTCAACAGGCTCTTAAAACAAAGAATCCAGGGATCTTCTAGATGAAAGTGCATTCCTGGAATTACCAGATGCAGAATACAAAAGTTTAATATACAGAGCCATTCAAGATATCAGAAAGGAAATGAGGCAATACGCAGAACAAGCCAAGGAACACATAGATAAAGCAATTAAAGAAACTGGAAAGATTATTCAGGAACATAATGAAAAGTTTAATAAGCTGGAAAAATCCACAGACAGACAGCAACCAGAAATTCAGAAGATTAACAATAAAATTACAGAATTAGACAACTCAATAGAAAGTCAGAGGGGCAGAATTGAGCAAGTAGAAGCTAGAATTTCTGAACTCGAAGATAAATCACTTGGCACTAATATATTTGAAGAAAAATCAGATAAAAGAATTTTAAAAAATGAAGAAGCCTTAAGAATCATGTGGGACTCTATCAAGAGAAATAACCTATGAGCGACTGGAGTACCAGAACAGGGAGGGATAACAGAAAATACAGAGAAAATTGTTGAAGATTTGTTGGCAGAAAACTTCCCTGATATTGTGAAAGATGAGAAGATATCTATCCAAGATGCTCATTGAACTCTACATAAGGTAGATGTTAAAAGAAAGTCACCAAGACATATTATAATCAAACTTGCCAAAACCAAAGATAAAGAGACAATTATAAGAGCAGCAAGGGATAAATGAAAAGTCAGCTACAAAGGAGAGCCAATAAGAATAAGCTCGGACTACTCGGCAGAAACCATGCAGGCAAGAAGGCAATGGGATGACATATTTTAAAAAATTGAAGGAAAAAAATTGCCTGCCAAGAATCATGTATCCAGCAAAACTGTCTCTTAAATATGAAGGTGAAATTAAGACATTTCCAGATAAACACAAGTTGAGGGAATTCATAAAAACCAAACCAAAACTGCAAGAAATACTAAAGGGAGTTTTTTGGTTAGAAAATCAATAATATCAGGTATCAACCCAAGACTAGAACACTGGGCAGAGCAACCAGAAGTCACCCCAGACAGTGAAATCCAAGAAAACAATGAAATCATACACCTTCTATATGGAGAGGAAGATATGGCGATACAAAGAAATAAAAGTTACATTTAAATTTAGAAAAATAGGGGTAAATAATAAGGTAACCACAAAGGAGACAAACTATCCCACTCATCAAAATACAATACAAGGGAAAAATACAGACTCAGCAAAATCAACAACAAATATGGGGTGGCCCAGGGCATTATTGCCTATGGGCAAAGTGATGGACAGCTACCAGTTGTTTTCACTCAAATCTCCTATCGCTGGTCTTGGATTGATCAAATCCTGGTGAAGAACTAACCCCAGAAACCTGACCTAGCCTGACCAGCAGGGGTTTCCTCGCAACTCACTGCTCTGAGGTGTCCCTACACCAACCACGGTCAAGGAGAGGCTCTCAGATGCACACAGAGACTCTTGATGGTTATGTCTCCAAAAATCCCAATAAATTAGTTTTTCCAGGCTTGTGTGTGTGTCTCCACTCTCTCCTGCTCACTTCTCCCTAAGTCATTCCCTGATCCACTCCCCCAGTGGACAGTGAGATTTGAATGGATTTCTCTGGACTGACAGAATCCACATTTATTATACTCACGCCTTCCTTGACTCATTCGTTTTCTTCAGAACTGACTACTTTGTTCCTTTCAGTGGGATCAGGATGAGTGAGGGGAACACTTTGAACTATACAACAAGAATTCTCAACACAAACACACACACGCACACACAAGTCAAAAGATGGAAAAATCATGACAATCTCCCCATAGTGATCCCATTAAAATATCCCTGGGAATCAAACTTTTCTACCACCCCACTTGCCCCTTCATGGGCCCAGCTCCACCTCCATCCTAGCAGCCAGCCTAAGCTCCAGACATACCCTCAGGAAAAGCAAAAGGGATCTGCAGTGCCCCTGAGGGGAGAGGTTTTCTCACGTCCTGCTACCTCACTCCTACTCTACAAATAGCCCACAAGCCTACTTGACTTGACCTTGTCCCTGAAATACTATGACAGGCTTCCCATGAAGGAGCTGTTGGTGCTTCCTCTCTGTGTATACAGTGAGTACATGTGTCTAAATTTGGCAGCAACCAGGAACTCAATGAACACTGGTTGAAAGAATAAATAGAATATCTCCAAGGGTTGGGCCTCAGGCCAGGAGCTTATGCTTTGTGACCAATACTTGCGAAGTATACACTTTCCTGCTACATCATCCCCATCAAAACAGCCAAGATGTTATCTGTAATCAAAAAGGTGGAGGAATCTGCTGCCAATAACAGGATTTAGATAGCAAAGGAAAGAATAAAATCTTTGCAGCCCTCTGAGGATCACAGTCTAGAGCAGTCACATTAAAAGAAGACAATTAGACTACTCAAGGGTCTTACAGAAACCCAGACTGAACTGGACCCACAGCCACCTCAGTTGTTGTTGTTGTTAGGTGCCACCGAGTCGGTTCCGACTTATAGCAACCCTATGCACAACAGAACAAAACACTGCCCGGTCCTGAGCCATCCTTACAATCGTTGCTATGCTTGAGCTCATTGTTGCAACCACTGTGTTAATCCACCTCGTCAAGGGTCTTCCTCTTTTCCGCTGACCCTGTACTCTGCCAAGCATGATGTCCCTCTCCAGGGACTGATCCCTCCTGACAACATGTGCGAAGACGCAATCTCACCATCCTTGCCTCTAAGGAGCATTCTGGTTGTACTTCTAAGACAGATTTGTTCATTCTTTTGGCAGTCCATGGTATATTCAATATTCTTCACCAACACCACAATTCAAAGGCATCAACTCTTCCTCGGTCTTCCTTATCCATTGTCCAGCTTTCACATGCATACGGTGTGATTGAAAATATCATGGCTTGGGTCAGGCACACCTTGGTCTTCAGGGTGACATCTTTGCTCTTCAACACTTTAAAGAGGTCCTTTGCAGCAGATTACCCAATGCATGCTTCTTTTGATTTCTTGACTGCTGCTTCCATAGCTGTTGATTGTGGATCCAAGTAAAAGGAAATCCTTGACAACTTTGATCTTTTCTCCATTTATCAGGATGCTGCTCATTGGTCCAGTTGTGAGGATTCTTGTTTTCTTTATGTTAAGGTGCAATCCATACTGAAGGCTGTGGTCTTTGATCTTCGTTAGTAAGTGCTTTAAGTCCTCTTCACTTTCAGCAAGCAAGGTTGTGTTATCTGCATAACGCAGGTTGTTAATGGGTCTTCCTCCAATCCTGATGCCCCGTTCTTCTTCATATAGCCCAGCTTCTCGTATTATCTGCTCAGCATACAGATTGAATAGGTATGGTGAAAGAATACAACCCTGACATACACCTTTCCTGACTTTAAACCAATCAGTATCCCCTTGTTTTGTCCAAACAGCTGCCTCTTGATCTATGTAAAGGTTCCTCAGGAGCACAATTAAGTGTTCTGGAATTCCCATTCTTCCCAATGTTATCCATAATTTGTTATGATCCACACAGCCAAATGCCTTTGCACAGTCAATAAAACACAGGTAAACATCCTTCTGGTATTCTCTGCTTTCAGCCAGGATCCATCTGACATCAGCAATGATATTCCTGGTTTCACGTTCTCTTCTGAAACAGGCCTGAATTTCTTGCAGTTCCCTGTCGATATACTGCTGCAGCCATTGCTGAATGATATTCAGCAAAATTTTGCTTGCATGTGACATTAATGATATTGTTCTATAATTTCCACATTCGGTTGGATCACCTTTCTTGGGAATAGGCATAAATGTGGATCTCTTCCAGTCAGTTGCCCAGGAAGCTGTCTTCCATATTTCCTGGCATAGACAAGTGAGCACCTCCAGCGCTGCATGTTTGTTGAGACATCTCAGTTGATATTCCATCAACTCCTGGAGCCTTGTTTTTTGCCAATGCCTTCAGAGCAGCTTGGACTTCTTCCTTCAGTGCCGTCAGTTCCTGACCATATGCCACCTCTTGAAATGGTTGAACATTGACTAATTCTTTTTGGTATAATGACTGTGTGTATTCCTCCCATCTTCTTTTGATGCTTCCTGCTTCATTTAATATTTTCCCCATAGAATCCTCCACTATCACAACTCAAAGCTTGAATTTTTTCTTCAGTTCTTCCAGCTTGAGAAACACCAAGAGTGTTCTTCCCTTTTGGTTTTCCATCTCCAGCTCTTTGCACATGTCATTATAATACTTTACTTTGTCTTCTCGAGACGCCCTTTGAAATCTTCTGTTCAGTTCTTTTACTTCATCAATTCTTCCTTTTGCTTTAGCTGCTCGACGTTTTAGAGCAAGTTTCAGAGTCTCATCTGACATCCATCTTGGTCTTTTCTTTCTTTCCTGTCTTTTCAATGACCTCTTGCTTTCTTCATGGATGATGTCCTTGATGTCATTCCACAACTCATCTGGTCTTCGGTCACTAGTGTTCAATGTGTCAAATCTATTCTTCAGATGGTCTCTAAATTCAGGTGGGATATACTCAAGGTCATATTTTGGCTTTCATGGACTTGCTCTGATTTTCTTCAGTTTCAGCTTGAACTTGCATATGAGCAATTGATGGTCTGTTCCACAGTCGGCCCCTGGCCTTGTTCTGACTGATGATATTGAGCTTTTCCATCGTCTCTTTCCACAGATGTAGTCAATTTGATTTCTGTGTGTTCCATCTGGCGAGGTCCATGTGTATAGTCGGCATTTATGTTGGTGAAAGAAGGTATTTGCAATGAAAAAATCATTGGTCTTGCAAAATTCTATCATTCGATCTCCAGCATTGTTTCTATCACCAAGGCCATATTTTCCAACTACTGATCCTTCTTCTTTGCTTCCAACTTTCGCGTTCCAATCACCAGTAATTATCAATGCATCTTGACTGCATGTTCGATCAATTTCAGACTGTAGCACCTGATAAAAATCTTCTATTTCTTCATCTTTGGCCCTAGTGGTTGGTGCATAAATCTGAATAATAATCGTATTAACTGGTCTTTCTTGTAGGCATATGGATATTATCCCATCACTGACAGCGTTGTACTTCAGGATAGATCTTGAAACGTTCTTTTTGACAATCAGTGCAACACCATTCCTCTTCAAGTTGTCATTCCCAGCATAGTAGACTATATGATTGTCCAATTCAAAATGGCCAGTACCAGTCCATTTCAGCTCACTAATGCCTAGGATATTGATGTTTATGCGTTCCATTTCATTTTTGACGATTTCCAATTTTCCTAGATTCATACTTCATACATTCCAGGTTCCAATTATTAATGGATGTTTGCAGCCGTTTCTTCTCATTTTGAGTTGCACCACATCAGCAAATGAAGGTCTCGAAAGCTTTGCTCTAGGTCGACTCTACTTTGAGGAGGCAGCTCTTCCCCGGTCATCTTTTGAGTGCCTTCCAACCTGGGGGGCCCTTCTTCCAGCACTATATAAGACAATGTTCTGCTGCTATTCATAAGGTTTTCACTGGCTAATGTTTTTCAGAAGTAGACTGCCAGGTCCTTCTTCCTAGTCTGTCTTAGTCTGGAAGCTCAGCTGAAACCTGTCCTCCATGGGCAACCCTGCTGGTATCTGAATACCGGTGGCAAAGCTTCCAGCAACACGCAAGCCCCCACAGTATGACAAACTGACAGACACTTGGGGGAGCCACCTCAGAGCACCTCCAAAATCCATCTGTCCTCATCAATAACACACCATCTCAAGTACTGTATTCCAGACCAGTAATAATTGGGGCTGGTCCAAGCCTGCGAGGAAATAGCATCCTCCAAATGCAAGCAGCACCACCTGCCTTCATCCCAAGGCCTCTGAACACTAGAGTAAAACCACCAGTTGCCATCGAGTGGACTCCAACTCATGGTGACCCCATGTGTCTCAGAGTAGAACTGTGCTCCATAGGGTTTCCAATGGCTGGTTTTTCAGAAGTAGGTCACCAGGCCTTTCTTTCAAGGCACCACTGGGTGGACTTCAATCTCCAACCTTTTGGTTAAAAGCCAAGTATATTAACTGTTTGTACCACTCCGGGACTATTAACACAAGAGTAATAAACTAAAAACCAGAAACATATCTTTTCTGTGCTCATTTTGATAATTGTGTTATATATATTTGTGTGCACAAAAAATATTATTGCTTTATGTGCTTTAAATTTTACAGAACTGGTGACAAACAGTACATATTCTGCCACCTGCTATTTACCAACATTAGATTTTTGAGATTTATTCATGTTAAAAGGTTAAGAAATGATTTATTCATTTCTAACTGATATTAAAAGATCATTATAGGATCATCTCACAATTTATTATTTTATCCTCCTATAGGGTCGCTATGAGTTGCACTGGAATCGGTGGCAATTGGTTATTTTGGTCTACATAGACTGTTTTCAAGTTTTTGCTTTTACAGTGCTGTTAGAGCATTCTAAAAATATGCGTCCTTGTGCACATGAACACAGGCAAGAGATTTTCTATAACATATTCCTAAAAGTGGAATCATGGATTGAAGTGTATGCCAACTTCAAATTTATCAAACATTGTGAAATTACTCTCCAAAATGGTCGTGCCAATTAACGCTCCCACCAAAAATATGTGAGAATTCTCCTTGCTCCATATTATTTCCAATTCTAGGTGTTACCTAACTTTTAAACTTTTGTCAATCTAGTTATTCAACCAAGTTCCTATATATGAATAATATGTACACATCTTTGATCCATTTTTCTATTGGGTTTCTCTCATGTATCGAACTGTGTCCCCAAAAAATATGTGTCAACTTGGTTAGGCCATGATTCCCAGTATTGTGTGGTTGCCCTCCATTTTGTGATTATAATTTTCCTATGTATTGTAAATCCTAATCTCTGCCTGTGGTTAAAGAGGCAAGATTAGATTATGTTAAAGAGGATTAAGGTGGGATTGTAACACCCTTACTAAGGTCACATCCTTGATCCAATGTAAAGGGAGTTTCCCAGGGTGTGGCCTGCACCACCTTTTATCTTACAAGAGTTAAAAGGAGAGGGAATTGAGCAGAGAGTTGGGGGCCTTATACCACAAAGAAAGCAACGCCAGGAGCAGAGTTAGTCCTTTGGACCCGAGGTTCCAGGGCAGAGAAGCTTCTAGACCACAGGACGATTAATGACAAGGACCTTCCCCTAGAGCCAACAGAGAGAGAAAGCCTTCCATTGGAGCTGATGCCTTGAATTTGGATTTCTAGCCTATTAAACTGTGAGAGAATAAATTTCTCTTTGTTAAAGCCATCCTCTTGTGATATTTCTCTTAGAGCAGCACTAGATAGTTTGTATTATCTTCTAATTATTGTTTTGTAGGACTTTTTTATACATTCTGGATACTAATCATTTTTCAGCTATAGCATTGCAAATGTCTTGTCCCACTTCATGGCTTTTCTTTTCATTGTGAATGTGGTGTCTCTGGTACGAGAGACTTTTCATTTTTAATGGAGTTAAAGTTATCAATTATTTATTTTATAACTTAATTTTTGTGTCTTGTTTAAAATATCCTTCCCCTATGCCAGATTCATATAGATTTCCCTATTTTTTTCATTTAAAGGGTTTTTCTTTTTCTTTCCTTTCCCTGCCCCCTTAGGTCTTAATATAACTTGTTGTCCTAGTTCTGATCACAAAATAATTCCTCTTTTCTGACTTTCAGTCCATGGAAGGATTATACTTCCCCATCCTCTTTGGAGTTAGGCGTGGCCATGTAACTAACTTTGACCAATGAAATGGGAATAATACATGAGCCATGGGTCGCTTCTAAGAGGAATCTTTGAAATCCAGTGCACAATCTGCTACATTCTCTCTTTCACTCTGCATAGCATCGGGCAACAGATAGTGGTTGTTTCACCAGCCTGGGTCCCAGAGTGAAAAAAACACGAAGTTGAACCCCAGCTAACCCATGATGGACATGTGCATGAGCAAGAATAAATTTTTATCTTGTTCTAGATACTATGACTTTTGGATGTAACCTAGCTCATTCTCATTAATACAGAAATTGATATCTGGAAATGAGATACTGCTACTAAAAAAAAACAAAAAACTAAAACATGTGACATTGGATTAGTTTGGGGCAGCAAGGCAGCAAAGAAACAGTTATGTTCTTTGTTATGTTAATGAGACAGGATTAGTATTGGGTATGTCTTAAATCAATCTCTTTTGAGACATAAAAGAGATTAAACAAGCAAGTGAGAGAAACAGAAATGGGGGAAGAGAGATGTCAAGCCACATGAAGACTGCCCAGGAGCAAAAACTCAAAACAGACAAAGACCTTCCTCTAAAGACAACAGAAAAAGACTTCCTCTAGAGCTGGCACCCTGAATTTGGACTTCTAGCCTCCTAAACTATGAGAAAGTAAACTTCTGTTTGTTAAAGCCATCCACTTGTGATATTTCTGTTATAACAGCACTAGATGACTAAGACGCCAATGAAAATGATGAGCTGGGTGGGAAACTAAATCAACACGTGTAAACTGGAACTTTCCTAGGCAAAAAATGATGTATGGTCACTTTGATGCTGGAGCATTATTGCCTAAAACTGAACCTGAGTATGATCTGATCTAGTTTTTTAATTTGTAGAAAACACAGGTGACAGAAGGACATGTCAAATGACACCACAGAAGATGCTATCAGCAAAAACCAAGATGTGAGGACTGTCTAAGACAAACCACCTTGATTTCTTCAACATAAACTGCAAGGAAAAAAATAAAATAGGGAGGTCCATCCCATAAATCGAAAGATACTTAAGAGACATATCATCCAAAAGCAGTGTAGGAGCCCTGTTTGATTCCGATTTGAAGTATGAAAAAAATATTATGAGATGATCAAGGAACTGAAGACAAAAGAGATATTTGATTATATTAAGGAATTATTGGTATTGCTTAAGGTGTGATAATGATGTTGTGGTTATGTTTTTTCAAAGGAAGTATTCTAATTTTTTAGAGCTACAAATTGTAGTTGCCAATGACAAAAACCCATGAGGTTACTAACTAGCTTGCAAAGGTATACACTCAAAGATTTTCAAAAGCAAAACACTATTTTAAGCTAAGTAATAGTCTGTTCCTTGTAGTTCTTTGTTACAAAGAAACAAACCAAAATCAATTTGCATAACATATTTACTACTGAGTAGAACTCATTCCCAGAGAGGAGCTAGAAGGCATATTATTTTCACAGAAGGATATGAGAGAATAGAGATGGGGAAAATACTGAAATAAAGATAACTGTGTAAAAATGGAAAACACTGATGAGAACACCCTGGTAGGGAGACCCGCCCAAGCAATCCAGAACATATGTACAAAGCCAGGTACTCATAGACAACCAGAAACCTAGATGAATAAAAGGAGGGAAGGCATTTTTAACTTCTGGTATAGCTAAGAAATGCTACAAATCCAAAACAAAAAAAAAATTTAATTATAAAACTTGGTCATACAGGGAGAATCAATGAAGTAAAATATGAATACAGAAAGAAGAAAGAGACAGCACAGAGAAAGGAATGGGAAAACACATGTTGGTAGAAGAAACAAAAACACAGGCAGGGGAAGTGAAAGAAATCTACAGAAATACAGAGAGAGAAAGGCTTAGAAATCTGGAGAAAGCAGAGTTTCCATTCTCGTTCTTAATCTGTTTTTTTTACATAGCCTACCCACGCCATCTTCTACCTCTGCCTAAGTCCCTCCCATAGAGAACGGTCAAGATTGGCGCTCTATCTCTAAAAAGGGTTGTAAAGTCCCAGATCAAAAGGGTGGGAAAGGAAAAATAATTATGCTTTACTACATAGTTGTACATTCTTCCATCCCTGCATTCCTACCCCAACCCAGCCATACCCAAAGAAGACCATGGGAGTGCTGGTAGGGTGGTCTGCCTATACAATTTCCATCCAGGCTACCTAAGCTGAGGTCTTGGGCTCACAGCATTCTCTGATATGGAGGCTGGGAATTGGGTCTCTCTCTCTCCTGGTCCCTTCTCGTCAGAGAAGCTTCCTCCCTGTTCTGAATTCAGGCTAATTTCTCTGTCTCTGTGACTACCAATGACTACTTAACTGCATTAATTAATCTTGTAGCTGGGAGGGGAGAAGGAGGAGCTGGTCACAGGATGGCCATGCTGTTTGCACCTGAACAAAAGTACCATTGTAATTACAGGATGGCTGTGCTACCTGCTCCTAAACAAAGGCAGCTTCCTCTTAACCTACCTCCTTCCTTTTGCTTCCATGCAGTCTAGTACATACACCCCTCCAGCTTACACTATATAAGCCCCAGACCCGAGTCTCCCTTTGTTGTCTCATCCATGGTGCATTGAGGGGAACACATGAAAGTGACAGAACATCCCACCCTTGGATGGGAGACTTTTGGGAGAAACTGGTAAACATCTGCTCTGTTTATTGTTGTCCTGATTACTGTAAGTAATAAAAGCCTGTGACCACATCAATGAGTAGTGTAATTATTTGTTCTGATCCAAAGAGCCCTGCATGGTTCCATCTGATTTATTTCACACAGCACATTGCAGAAGGTGACCTTTGCCTTCCCTCTTTAGCCTGAGGTATCAACACTGGTGTCCAGAGAGTAGACTGTCGGCCCAAATAATCCATGGGCGCCTAGAACCACTGGGGGCCGGCTCTGATGTCCCAAGATTTCTGATATGTGGAACACGCTCCCCTTCTCGCTGTTGTGGTCAAGGCCCTGACAATGAAAATCAGTTTTTTACAACTTTCTTTAGCTGGGTGAGGAGCTAGTAAAGTAAAAACCATCTTTGCACTGGCTCCAAGTCCCAGCAGGTGAGGGGAGCAAGGTGAGCCTCAGTCAACTAAGGCAACAGGCCATCCACCAGGCTCTGAGGCTCACCCCACCCTGAGAGCTGGGTCATATGAAGCGAGGGGTGGCATGTAGTGTGGGGAGTCTCTCATACCAGCCCTCAACACGCCAAGATAAAGGTGCAGTGGCCAAGAGTTAGGAAGGAGCAGTTGCAGACCTGCTGCTATCCCCAGCAGATGAAGCAACCCTAGAGATAAGAAGTTTTCCTTCCAGGTCAGTGCCACAGGCATATTTTTAAGATTAGTATTGCCCCAGGAGACAAAGTGACTCATGGGAACCATAGAATTAGACTTTACCCACAAGTCCCAACAACCAGAAATTTAGAGATGAGAATTGGGGAGCCCTCCATTGGCGCATTGAGTAGTAAATGAGGACCCCTCCAAGCTAGGCTGTGGTCCTTACCTATCCCAAAGTAAATAATTCGTGAGACTCCCTCGGAGGGGAAGAGTGGATGGCTCAAGGAGCCAGCAAACTGGGGCTGAAGTGGTCAAAAGGGATAGGCAGGACTGGAATCACAGCACCTAACAGAGTCCCTGCTCAGTTTCTGGCCGTCCTCTCCCTCTTAACCTCACTCACACACTAGCAGCAAACTGAGCCACTTCCTCAGCCCCTTACTTAGGGAAGAGGAAATAGAGTTAACAAGAGGAGGGGTCTCTAGCCCAGGGTATTCTCTTTATGTCTCAATTTTTTTTTTTTCTTTTTCTGTTTCTTCCCAACAGAGTAGAGCTCAGGGCCCCTCCTCCTATCTTCTCTCAGGTTTCCATCTTGCTTCCCTGGGTAAAGGGAGTGCCGAATTCTCTCAGCTACAGCAACCCAACTCATGGCTGAGCCATATTCTGTGCAGCAACTATCCCCAAGGAACTTTCTAAATTAGAGTGTGAACAGTTCTGTTCCTCCTCACCCATCCCAATTCCCCATCTGTGCCCCCAGGACCCTCTCAACCCACCACAAAACCCTACAGGTGTGCACCCATTTCTAACCACACCCTTGCATGCCAGATCTCTCTGTTAGGGCTCCTCTTCAGGAAAGTGGAATTTCCTCCCTCTGTTCTCACCCATCCCACCTCCTTCGAAAGGCAGAGATAGCTGGGATGGAGTGAGAAATCAACCTAAGGTGGGGCAGGCTGTGAGGCATGGCTTGGAGTCTCTTCAGGGCCCTGCCCCAAACCACTGGGGAGAGAGTGGAACCTTCCTGCCCAGGGGCAAGGCTCTCTTCCACAGCTAGACCAGCTGGCCACTGGGAAACCCACACAGGTCTATCTTCCATGCCCTTCCCTTCTCTGCCCTGCCTTGCCACCTGCTGCAAGTCCAAAACCCAGCTCAGCCTTAGGTTTCCCTTGATGCCTATCCTCCTTCAGCCTGGTTGTCTCTGCAAATTGCTCAAAGTACCTCCTTCCTTCCCAGCCACCAGCTCCTATCCTCTCCAGCTCATCTTGACTTGAGCAAGTTCCTCCCACACCTCCTCTTTTCCAGGCTCCCAGAGCCCCATGTGGGCTGCATCAGGACCTCTCCATTGTCTCATGCTCTAGTCTCTGGGGTAGGTGGGGCTTCACCCCAGAGGCTACTCAACGCTTCACAGCTAGCCCTGGACTCTCCGTGGGCTCAGAGCCCACTGACCACCTAATTACTTTGAGCAGCCCTGTCCCTTGTACTGAAACTCACCCCATCTGGCCACCTGGAGTATGGCACCTTTTAAGTAAGAGAAGGTTCCTCTCTGCCACAGCCAAAAATTATTGCACGCCTACTAACTACATCCCAAGCATAGGGATACAGCAAATAAGACAGGCTCAGTGCCTACACTACTGACAATCACGGCCCATCAGACTTTTGCCTGTGCTAATATCCCAGGAGGAACACAGCTTATCCAAGATCTGTGTTTGAAATAAATTTTTTTTAATTAATGACCTTGTTTTGAGATAAATACAGTCATATAGAATAATGCAAAGTTTGTATATATTATCTCATTTAATCCTAGAGGAGGCAGAGCCAAAATGGCAGCTTCATCACATGCACCATAACATTCTTCTGCACCAGAGGCCCAAAAAACCAAGCAAAACAGAATCAGGTAACAATGCAGGAACCCTGAACATCAAAAAAGAAGGCCTAAGAACTGAACCAAACACTGACTAGAAGGAAAAAGAGAGCGAAAGCAGTGAAAGAGGAGCAACATGGAACAGAGGAGCTCAGTCAGCCATCCCGCCTGACTCAGCCATCTTAGGACAAAGCCAGCAGCAAGCCCAGGTGAAGAAAATAGCAAGGCAACTTTACAACTTCCCAAAAGGGACAGAGAACCTCTACAAAGACATACAGAAAGAAGCAGAGATAGGGAGGGTGCCAGGATTCAGAACTGGAGATACTCAGGAGCACTGACCTTTGACCTCAGGGGTGAGTGGTGCTTACAAGACAGTGGACTTGCAGAGTGTCACCAGGGGCTCTCCCACACAGCTGGTCTCCAGCCAGCCCCCTGCCTTGTACTCAAGACAGGACAGGTCCCACTCACTGGCTGCAGTGGACTCACGGTGCCCCAACACCAGTGTATCCTAACCAGAGGGATGTATTCCCCCCTCACCCCATCCTCCTAAGCAGAGGCAGCAGAGGGTCAATACCCCTACCCCCTTGCCTGACTGAAAGACCACAACACAAGCCTATCCACTACCTACCCTTGTCCACCAACGAGCAAGACTAGGCATGCCCTTGTGCATGTGCCCACTTGCCATCTACTGCCCCCCACGGGCCCAGTGGAGGGCAGCAGCAGCAGGACAGCAAGAGAGCTCACCCACCACTCCCTCCTCATTCCCCCACCCAGCATAAGGTGGTGGCAGCAGCACCACTGTGCATGCATCCACCAGACTCAACTCTATACCTTAACCCACCCAGCAAGAGGCAGAGGAACCACAACTGTGCACATCCCTCCATAACCCCTTCCTACCTCCCCCTGACTAGAGGCAGCACCACTATGTGTGAATCCACCAGTCACTACTCCACCCCTTAACGCACCCAGCAAGAGGCAGAGAAGCCATGACTGTGCACACACCCATCCACAGCACCTTACCCCCTTCCCCCATCTGACTTGAGGTAGTACCTCTGTGCATATCCGCCAGGCTCAACTCCATCCCTCAACCCACCTAGCAAGGGGCAGGAGAGTAGCAACTGCACATGCAGCCCCCCATGGCCCCTTCCTCCCTCCCCTCCCCAGTGCAAGACAGCACCACTGTATGTGCATCTGCCGGGCATGACTCTCATGACTCCATCTTTTAAGCTGCCCAGTTAGGGACAGAGGAACTACGACTACATGTGCATCACCCTGAGGCCCTTTCCTCTCTCCTCCTGCCCAGATGCAGGGCAGAGGAGTATAGGATGTGCACGCATCCACCTACTGCACCTTCCTCCCTCCTCCCACCACTGACAGACATATGCAGCAAGGCTGCTTAAACATCCAACATCTGCCTGCCATTCCTTCCTCCCTCCCCCTGCCCAGGAGGAGGTGGAGGTAGAGCAACTGCATGAACATCCACCTGCTGTACCCACTCTACCACCATACCTCCCCCCCAACCAGCAAGAGGTGACGAGCATGCTCCCACTCACCCACCATACCCACCACACCAGCTGCTCTACCTGCACAGGAAGCACCATTCCCGGCTTCTGCTTCACCAAATGCAAGACAGATGGAGGCCAAAGCCCAACCAACCCACCCTCAGCTACCCGGCAAGACCAATAAAACAGAGGCCGGAGCTCCCACGCCTACCCACCACTCCACTAGCCCAGAGACAGGTAAGGAGCACTCCAGCACAGCCAGTCCAATGACCAGAGCACCACTCCAGCCACACCTGCCAAGAATCATCAAAACAAAACAAAAAAGCAGGACCCAGCAAATAATCATACAATTAAAAAATAAATGCAATAATCCCTTAATGTCCCAGAGACAACAAACAATAGCAAACTACCTAAAAAAGTGGGGCAAGATGGCCCCAGCAAGTGACCATAATAAAGAACCAGAAATCCTTCCTGAGGAAGAAAATGTAATGGAGCTTCCTGATAAGAAATCCAAAAGGCTTATGTATAGGGTCCTCAAAGGAATCAAGGAAAACACAGACAAATCTATGGAAAGCACAGACAAAACCGAGGAAAGCACAGACAAAAAGCTACAAGAATTCAGGGAAACAATACAAGAACAAAATGACAAATAGACAATTGGAAGCCATACAAAAACTGCAACTAGAAATCCAGAAGCTTAACAATAAAATTTCAGAAATTGATAATGCAACGTAAAGTCATAGGAGTAGAATTGAAACGACAGAAGGCAGGATCAGCAAAATAAAAGACAAATCCCTTGACACTAATCTGTTTTCTAGAAACAATAAAAAAAAAAGAACGAAGAAAGCCTAAGAGTTATGTGTGACACCATCAAGAGGAATTACTTACACATGACCAGAATCCCAGAAGCGGAGAAGCCAACAAAAAGCACAGAAAGAATTGTTGAAGATATGCTGATAGAAAACTTCCCTAATATCCTGAGAGATAAGAAGATAACCATACAAGAAGCACACCAAACCTCATGCAGGATAGATCCCAAAAGAACAACAAGACACATAATCATTTAATCCTAGAATCACAGTTTGATTGGAGCTAGAACGCTCAAACACATCTTTGAAAGGTAGTATGGTGTAGTGGGTTTTGTTTTTTTTTTTTTTTTTATGGTGTAGTGATTAAGCACACTGGAACCAAATTGTCTGGATTCAAATCTCAACTCTACCACTGTGTGACCTTGGGAAAAATACTTACCTTTTTTGTGCCCCAGTTTCTGCATCTCTGAAATGCAGATAATAATAGCACCTATCTCATACAGTTATTGTCAGCAGTTAATGAGCATTAATACTTGCTTTAAATACATAAGAGCTCAATAGACATTAACTACCATTGCTATTGCCTAATTCAGTACTCTAATTGTATAAGTATGACACAGAAAGTTAAAAGGACTCCCATAGTCACACAAAAGTTCCTGACTCTTACACCAAAGATCTTTCCTCTGTGTCATTGATCCCTTTAGGAACTAGAAGACTCAATGGAACCAAGTTAACTTACCCACCTAGCACCCTAACCAAATGCTTAAATCCTCCTACCTCATCCTCATCCAGTGATCACTAAGCCTGGGTGGCCACTTCACTTCCTGACTACTCAGATGATTAGAAAGTTCTTAAACTAAAATCTGCTTGCTAGTAACTTCTGCCCAGAGGTCCTAGATTTTCTGTCTATATTCACAAGAATGGTTCTAATACTTCAAACCCAAGGCTACCCTCCAAATGTTTCAAGACAGCTGTCATAACCTCTCAAGGGCACCCCTTTCCCTGACTAATTGCTCTCATTCCTTCAACCACTCACTTCTCTGGACATAGTCCTCAGAGTCCAGGGCAGACATCTTTCTGGGACAGATGTTTTCCCCCATGTCCAGCTGTTGTGAGACAACACGTGCAAAGACAAGAGACAAGTGCACCTGCCCTTTCCCTGAGCCCCTGCAAAGAAAAAGGTGGACAAAGTGAGGTTTTGATATAAGGCCACTGGAAGAGTGGGGCCAGTCAAGGATATAAACTAAAACAGAGTCACCCCTTGAACCGAGACTCATGTGTTCAAGTGTAAGAACAGTGGCGTAGCTGATGAGTGTGTTGTTGATATCTGAGATTTGGTTCAAAACAACCAAGGACCAGGGAAGGCGGGGAAATTGGCATGGAAAGAGTAATAGATAGATTGAAGTACATTGGGTTCATTGTACAATCCTCCCTACTTTTGTTTATGTTTGAAATTTTCTATAATAAAACATTTTTAAATGTTTCTGATACAATATCTAATACAAAAAAATGACCCCTTCCTTTCTCCTGGAAATAGAATTCTTCTCTAGTATAGGAAAGGATGATAGCCAGGCTCCTGAAACTTCTCCTGTCTCCCACATGGAGACATTTTCTTGCCTCTAAACCAAAAAACCAAACCCATTGCCATTGAGTCAATTCCAACTCATAATGACCCTATAGAACAGAGTGGAACCGCCCCATAGAGTTTCCAAAGCTGTAAATCTTTACGGAAGCATACTGCCACATCCTTCTCCCACAGAGCGGCTGGTAGATTCAAACCACTGACCTTTCAGTTAGCAGTAGAGCACTTGAACCACTGCACTACCAGGCTCCTCTTATCCTGCATCTAGCCTTTAAAAAAAAAAATCCGTTGCCGTCGAGTCAATTCCAACTCATAGCGACCTTATAGGACAGAATAGAACTGCCCCATAGGGCTTCCAAGGAGTGGGTGGTGAATTCAAACTGCCAGCCTTTTGGTTAGCAGCAGAGCTCTTAACCACTGCACCACCAGGGCTCTGCAAAATGTAATGCTGAGGCATTACGTATGTGCACTGTTTTAGTTATCTAGTGCTGCTGTAACAGAAATACCACGAGTGGATGGCTTTACCAAAGAGAAATTTATTCTCTCACGGTTTAGGTTTAGGAGGCTGTAAGTCCAATTTCAGGGTGCCAGCTCCAGGGAAAGTCTCTCTCTTTCTGTTGGCTCAGGGAGAAGGTCCTTGTCACCAATCTTCCCCTGGTCTAGGAGTTTCTCAGCACAGGCACCCCAGGTCCAAAGGATGTGCTCCCTTCCTGGTTCTTCGTTCTTGTTAGTAGGAGGTCCCCCTGTCTCTACCTGCTTCTCTCTTTTACATCTCAAAAGAGATTGACTCAAGATACAACCTAATCTTGTAGATTGAGTCCTGGCTCATTAAGATAACTGCCTCGAATTTTGCCTCATTAACATCATAGAGGTAGTATTTACAACACACAGGAAAATCACGTCAGATGACAAAATGGTGGACAATCACACAATACGGGGAATCATGATCTAGCCAAATTGACACACATTTTTCAGGGACATGATTCAATCTATAACATGCATCATACCTATAATAGTGTGATAGTGGGTACTTGTTTGTGATATTATGGGTAATTATGTGTTTTTTAATTAATTTTAAAATTATTACATAGATTTGTATAATCAATGTGACTAAATATAAAACACAAAGGAGCAAGAGACTTTTTCTGAACCACCTTCATAGGGATCCAGAATATAAACTGAGGTAGAGCACATATTCCAGAAAGGACCTTCTCAGAATGCTGTGGGACCAGAGCACAGGGGATCCAGATCCCCAGGGTAGAAAGTGCAGGAAAGATTCATGACCCTCCAGACCCAGTGCTGGGAACCCCTCATGGGAAAGGCAGTAGAGGGGCCCAGAGTCTAGACGCTGCTGAGCCCTGCCATCCATACCTGCAGGAGTCTGCCAAGGGGCTAGGGTGGGATCCTGGACTGCAGGCTGACTGAGATCCCAGAAGCCAAATGTCCTAATGGAGCCATGACTGATCCCATCAAACAAGCCACCTGTGGGCACACAGTCAGAGAAGATAAGCGCAGCCAGCAGTAGAGATATGATTCTGAGATTGGGGGATTATTGCCTATTACTTCCTCCTGCCTACCGATAACTCATTGCTGTCAAGTTGATTCCAACTCATAGTGACCCCATGTGTGTCAGAGTAAAACTGTGCTCCAGAGGGTTTTCAATGGCTGATGTTTGGGAAGTAGACTGCCAGGCCTTTCTTCCAGGGTGCCTCTGCATGGACTCAAACCTCCAGCCTCTGGGTTAGCAGCCAAGAGCATTAACTGTTTGCACCACCCAAGGACTCTTCCTCTTGTGTGGCTGGTGCTTAAAGCCATCAGGGGGAGTTGCATGTGATTCATCCCTCACCATAAGAGGCTTAACCCAACCAATGGGAAGGGAATGTCCCACGCCTGCCCAGCACAAGCACTGGGCTGTGCTAAGTCCCCTATGCTAAGGGAAAGAGAAAGAAGTTAAACTGATCAAGTCAAACCATTTTCTGAGAACTGGCCATGTACCAAGACATGGTGTTGTGCATGAATTAAAGAGAAGGGAAAAGAACATGTGTTAGTGTGTGGGATTTGTTTCTCCTGGGAAAATCCTGGACTTTCTCTCTTCTCACTGTAAGATATCTCATGAACGATCCTCCTACAAACTATCTAAGGCTGCCCTTCTGACATCAGCCCACTCAGCCAGCCAGGCCAGGGAGAAATGGAGAAGCAAACAGATCACTACCCAGAGGATGTGATTTGGGCTGGGGCTATCATTTACTAAGCCTATGTTTTTGATTAAATGATGAGAGGTTTCTTCCCTTACTCAATTTTTCAGTACTTTGAACATATTTGTACAGTTTAAGCATTTTGGGGTTTTTGTTTTTCAATACATGGCTTTAGGGCTATCAAACTAGAACCAGGGCGACACTGCCCCTCTGCCCAATGGCTCCCCAGAAGAGAACGTGGCTGTGTTACTTTGGGTTTATTTTCTCATAGATCATTGCCTCATTAGGCAGGGGTAGCCAGGAAGCTAAGATCTTTGTCAGTTTTTCTGATGGTTTTACTGATGAAAAATCTCTGATTTTCATCTAGCACATGACCTTATCATCTGAAAAGTGCACCATGTCCAGCTGCCTGTTTTCTATCACCAACTCCATCTCTGGGCTCTTGAACAGTCACATTGATCTGTTCTTTGGGCCTTTCTCCTCAAAGGGCCTTTCTGCCATGTCCTGGCAGTGACATATAGCACAGTCACACATGGGTAATTTAGGAAAAGCTCAGTGGTGGGTCTGTATACAAAGTAGGCAGGGTTAAGGGAAACCAATAGGGGATGATGATGCAGCACAGAGCAAACAACAGTGAGAAGCCACACAGTCCCTTAGGCATGAAGGGCCTGGAAAGAAGGCCGAAGCTCTAACCCTCCTGTGGTTGTAGCTGCAGGACAGGAGCTGTGGGCTATGGTAGAGGAAAGAACCATTTCTCATCAGTGGCCTAGCAGGGAGGGATTGTGTGAATAAATTCCAAGGCTTCACCCTCCTCCTGCCCCCCAACTCCTGCCAGCTCCAGCTGAAAGCCCCAGGGAGACTTTCAAAACAGCCAACAAAGCTGGGCATCAGACCTGGGTGGAGGGTGGATCTAAAGTGGTAAATGGAGAATAACCATGCAAAGCCTTTTTCCTCTCTGAGCCCAATCCTTAAGAGAAGCTTCTACAGACTTCTTTGGCCTGTTAAAGACATTTAAACCATGTCTTTGGCCTGAAGTTCTAAAATACCCACCCCCCATTCTATTCACAGTAGGTCCCTCAACTCTTCCTTTTCACGGGCAGAAGAAAAAGGAAAAAGTCACATCCCTTAGATATTCTCAAGCCAGTGCTAAAGTAGTTTTTGTGCAGGAAAGGCAGCAGGCCCACAAGGGATACTACTGTGACTTACTTCCACACGGGATGCAGGAAATGCTACTTGTTAAAGCCAAATCCCTCAAGCGGAAGACCTCTGGTCCTCAGGTGACAGGGGCCATCGAGAAGGTTGGAGTTTTTTAAGAGCCAGAGAGAGGTCTTTTGGTCACTCAGTAACAATTGTCTCCTACAAACAGTAATTTAACCTGGACCTCACCATGCCACTACAGAGAAGGAACACTGACCCATGCCAGGAAACGTAGGGTGACATTCATCAAAGTTCAGCTAACAGCTTCACGAGAACAAAATATTTGACATCTATTCTACCATGTATTTCGCCCTCTTTACTCGGCATTTTATAAACATTTTCTCTGGTTCCTCATTTTGGCCCAAGTGATTTGAGAGAATTGCTGGCCTCAGGTCCTCCCACTCTACTGGAGGGTTGCGACGAGTCAGAATCAGAATCAACTCGAAGGCAGTGGGTTTGGGTTTTTTTGGTTTTTTGTTAGCCCTGGTAGCGTAGTGGTTAAAGCAATCGACTGCTAACCAAAAGGTCTGTGGTTCGATCTGCTTCCACAGAGATTTATAGCCTTGGAAACCCTATGGGGTCACCATGAGTCAGAATTGACTCAACCGCAATGGGTTTGGTTTTTGGGTTATTAATGTAAAGGTTGGTGGTTCACCACAAAAGAAAGACCTGGCAACCTGCTTCCCTAAAGATTACAGCTAAGAAAACCGTACGGAGCAGTTCTGCTCTGTAATACGTGTGGTCGCCATGATAAAAAAAAAAAAAAAAAAAGTGTAGTCGCCATGATACCAACACTAAAACCAAAAAAACTAAACCAGTTGCCATCAAGTCAATTCTAACTCACAGTGACCCCGTAGGACAGAGTAGAACTGCCCCACAGGGTTTCCAAGGCTGTAATCTTTACAGAAGCAGACTGCCACATCTTTCTCCTGCTGATGGGTGTGAACTGTCGATCTTTCAATTAGCAGCCAAGCACTTAACAACTGTGCCACCAGGGCTTCTTATACTAACACTGTTGTTATTAAGCGCCATCGGGTCCGTTCCAACTCATATTGACCCTATAGGACAGAGTAGAACTGCCCCATAGGCTTTCCAAGAAGCAGCTGGTTGATTTGAACTGCTGATCTTTTTGGTTAGCAGCTGAGCTCTCAACCACTATGCCACCAGGGCTCCATACTAACACTAAACCCCCCCCCAAAAAAAAAACTATGGCCAACCTGTTAACAGTTGAGACTTACAGATGCAAACGAGTAGCCTAAGGCAGCAGGTGGGTCTATTGCGTCCTTGAACCCACTCTGTAGTCAATTCCGTTTCCTGAGTCATACTGGGGGAGGTGCTACTGCCATCTAGTGGCTGGAAGTCAGCGATGCTGTTAAACATCCTACCATGCACAGGACAGCCCCCAACAAGAAACATTTATCTAGTTCAAAATGTCAGTTGTGTGAGCCTGAGACACACTGCTTTAAGGTTAGTGCTTTTGTGTTCCTTGAAGAAGACTTTTGTTTTTCCTATTCTTAACTGAGCTAATAGGTGACTGTTTTATCAAAATAATAATAGCAACAATGTATTGGATGATTATAGCTTATGGATAAGTGAAATGAATAATAGCAATGTTAAAACAAAAAAAAAAAGAGGGAGGAATTTTGAATACTCTGTTATAAGGTACCTGCGCTACCCGTGAAGTGGTAAAATGCTATTTGAAGATGAACTTAGATCAGTTGATGTATATTGAAAACTCTAGACCAAACACTATGAATCTAAGAACAGGCTTCACACCTTTCACAAAATTTAACTCAAAATGGATCACAGACTTAAATGTAAAAGGAAAAACTATAAAACTTTTGGAAGATAACATAGGAATCTATGTTCTCTTCTAGTTGTCTTTGAATTCAGGGAAGAGATTCAGGCTGGAGACAGAAATTTGAGATTCATCAGATACTGTTTAAAAACATAAGATCCATACTAGGGAGTAGGCACAAGGACCAAGCCTGCAGCGTTCCCATGTTTAGAAATCAGGAGACAGGCAAAACCAGCAAAGAAGACTGAGGAGTGGCTAATGAGGTAAGAGGTAGGAAGATAGAACAATGTCCTGAAAACCAAAGGAAGAAAGTGTCCCATTGTAAACAAATGCTGCTAAGATGCAGCATACATGGACTGAGAAGAGATCAATGAATTCTACAACGTGGAGGTCACTGACAAAGCTCTTTCAGCAGAATAGGGGAAAGGCAGCGGCCACAATACCTCTAAGATAGAACCTAGGCTTTCTTCAAAGATTTTATTTCCCCTCCAAGAGTTCTTCAATCCCAATAAAATTAAGTCCCTGCTCTGCATACCAGCATTTCATCTAAGAGCTAATACTCCAGCGCTTGCCTCAATTGGAGTTCTGAGAATGGTCCATAAAATTTCCTGGCTATGACTTTCTTCCTCACAATTTGTGCCAAGTATTTGGAGCCTCTCACCTTCACTCCTGTCTTAGGCTGGGTTCTCTAGAGAAGCAAAACCAGGGAAATATGTATATATGTGTATAGAGAGAGAGAGAGAAATTTATATCAAGGAAATGGCTTGCGCAGTTGCAGAGGCTGGAAAGTCCCAAGTCTGTGAGTCAGGTGTCAGGCTGGAGGCTTCTCTTGACTCACATAGCTACACAGGCTGACAAATTCAAGATCGGCAGGTGAGACAGCAGGCTGCTGGCTCAAGTCCCAAGAACCAGTGGTCAGATGATGACAAGCCAAATGCAGAATCCAGAGCAGAGCAAAATCCACTGAGCTTTGCCAGAAAGTCCATATACATTGGATGCAGGCCACACCCCTAAGGAAACTCCTTTTCAACTGATTGGCTGCTCATCAGAGATTTCATTATGGAGGTGATTACGTCATTACATAACGAACAGAGTACATCATAACTGCCAAACCACAGAGAATCAGGGCCTAGCCAAGATGACACACAACCATAACCATCATAACTCCCATGTCACTAGTCACACCCTCAGCCTCACTGTCCCTTCTCACAAGGGGCACAAAGCTCTGGAAGAGTCCCACCTTGCCTCCATGAGGATACTGATATACCTCTGCTGTCTTGAATCTATGGCCTAAGGCATCTGATTCAGGAGAAATCCCCCGCCACCCTCCCCCCGACCCCGCACCTCCACCAGCTCACTGAAAGGAACAACAGAGCAAGGAGAGTAAGAAAGGTGTTATTAATAACAAGGGTATGAAGAGGGAGGGAGTTCCTTTCAGAGCTCCAGCTGTGACTCCACCCCACAGAAGGTCCAGTACTAAGTACATGACTCAGGTATGGGCAGTCAGAACACCCCATAGTTGCCCAGAATGATATTAGATGGACTTTTTCATGTTCACCTTTTCCCGGAGGTCGTAACCCACCAAGAGCTTTATGCAAGGGTTTCAGTCCCAGTCTTGCTTGGGTCCCAGGCATTATCTTCTGTTACCCAAGCTTCTGGATTACTAAGACTCGCAAATAACAACAAGATAGCTCAGTCCCAAGGCATGCTTTGCTTTTGGTCCCTGGGGATTTCTAACTAACTCAGCAATGTATTTATGTGGGGTCTGTTAAATTTTATCCAATGTATTCAGGCATTCTGTACTGGGAGTTTTTTAGGATATATAAGCCGCTGTAACATTTCTCCTACATGTTTTTATCACTCAGCTTGCCATATGTGGAATAGTTTGCAGGGGAGAAACACACATAAGTAAAGAGACCTCTTTGGAGACTATTATGGATTGAATTGTGACCCCTCCCCCAAAAAAACAATATACACATGTCATGGATTGAATTGTGTCCCCGCAAAAGATATGTCAATTTGGTTAGGCCATGATTCCCAATATTGTGAGGTTGTTCTCCATTTTGTGATTTTCTTATATGTTATAAATCATAATGTCTGCCTGAGGTTAAAGAGGATTAGGGTGGGATGTAACACCCTTGCTCAGGTCACATCCCTGATCCAATGTAAAGGGAGTTTCCCTGGGGTGTGGCCTGCACCACCTTTTATCTTATGAGAGAAAACGAAAGGGAAACAAGCAGACAGTTGGGGACCTCATGTCACCAAGAAAGTGCCAGGAGCAGAGCATGTCCTGTGGATCCAGCGTTCCTGCTCGGAGAAGCTCCTAGTCCAGGGGAAGACTGATGACAAGGACCTTCCTCCAAAGCCCACAGAGAGAGAAAGCCTTCCCTGGAGCTGACACTCTGAGTTTGGACTCCTAGCCTACTCAACGGTGAGAAAATAAATTTCTCTTTGTTAAAGCCATCCACTTGTGGTATTTCTGTTGTGGCAGCACTAGATCACTAAGACTACATACATATATGTATATTACATATATATATTATATATATAAAGTGTGTGTGAATCCTAATCCTTATACCTCTGAATGAAATCCCGTTTAGGAATATGGTTTTCTTTGTTATGTTAATAAGGCCATATCAGTGTAGGATGTGTCTTAAACCTAATGGCTTTTAGGATCTAAAAAGAACAGATTAGACAAAGAAAGAAGCAAGCACAAATGGGAGAAAGATAGATGCCATGTGGAGATTGCCAAGAAACTGAAGGATGAGTTACAGAAACTGAGACAAGAATTTTCCCCCAGAGCTGACAGAGAGAAACCCTTACCCTAGAGCTGGTGTCCTGAATTCTGACTTCTAGCTTCCTAAACTGTGAGAAAATAAATTTCTGTTCATCAAAGCCACCTACTTGTGGTATTTCTGATACAACAGCACTAAGAAACTAAGACACAGACTATTGCAAAAAGTTAGGCAAAAGAGAATAATTAAACAAGAGTGGTGGCGGAGACAAAGAGAAATAGATGAATCTGGGAGATATTTAGTAAGCAAACTCAAGGGAGTTTCAGACATCCAAGAAGAGATGTCTAGTAGGAAGTTTTAAATACAAGTCAGGAGCTCAGTGGAGAGATGTCAACTGCATATGAAATTTGAGAACTCTTCCGTGAAAAACTGATAACTGAATTCACAATGCAGATAAGATTGCTTGGGACAAAGTGCAGAATGGGGAGAGAAGAAGATCCTAAGACCCAGCTTTGAGAACTCTAACGTTTTGAGCCGACTGAGAAGGAGCAAGCAAAGGAGACTGAAAAAAGCCAAAAGAAAAAAACCTTTAAGCTAGGAGAAAGATCAGACTGTGGCTTAACTAAGGCCAAAGGAACTTTCTAGAAAAATGACTGAAAAGTAGCCATTGGATTTGGTGACATGTGGGAAATTGGTGATTTTGCAGAGAGGAGAAATGAAAAGTCAGAAAGGGGGTAAACTGGGAAGCAGAAAATGGAGACCACTCTTGAGAAGTTTGGCTGTGAAGACAATAGAAAGGACACTAAGCAGGAGAAAGAAGCGGACTGGAGAAGTAATTTTAAGATGGGGGAAACTTTGAAGTGTTAAATGCTGATAGGAAGGAGCCGGAACAGAGAGAGGAGAAGATAAAATAATTGGCTGAAAAGAAAGAAATCCAAAGAACAGGGGGACGGATTTTCTTGGATTACTGACCCACCAAACCGAACCGACAGCCGGAATTCGGCGGTTTGGACCGCATCGAGTTTTAGATTAAGGGTATTTTCCTGCACTAAGACCTTCCCTCCTCCGCCTCCTATCCGTCTTTCCGTGTCCCATGGCTCTAATCCCACATCGCCCCGCCTCGGTGAAATAAATGCCTTGTGAACATGTAATAAACGTCCTAACCCCATTAATAAACGTCCTAGACAATAAACTCTTCCGGGACACCCGGCAGGGCCGCGCCCATTTCAAGATTTCCCGTCCCCCTAATTTTTTTTATTGGGACGCGCTTCCGGAGACGCATGCGCAAAGAGGTCGTAGACGCGCTCAAGGCAGGAAAAGTTGGGGGGGGGAACTCTAAATCTTGCACAGGCGCGTTAGGTTCTGGTCGCTATGCGGGTGCTTGTGGGTGAGGGAGGCCAGAAAAGGAGTGGGGGTCATGTTTATGGAAGAAAATCTAACCTGAGATGGCGGGCTCGCACTGACTGTCTTGTGCGCAGACAGCTTGGCCTTGGCAACCTAGTCCTAGAAGCCGAATTCCCCTAATCCCTGTGACCTTTGTCACCTCTGCATCGCGGGGAGGGAGGGAGAAAAAAAAAAGTCTGGACTCCGAAGGGGTGGCACCAGAGGAGGGGTCACATGCGGGGATTAAAGGAGCCCCTGGGAGGATAAACAATTCGTGTTTCCCGGCCAGGTGGCGGGACGGGCTTCATTGGAACAGCCCTAGTCCAGCTGCTGAAAGCCCGAGGCCACGAAGTGACGTTGATCTCCCGAAAGCCTGGGCCTGATCGGATCACATGGGTATGTCCAGCCGCAGGACGCAGGGTGGGAAGGGGCGGCTTGGCAGGGCGGAGCCTTGGGGCACTGTGCGCCTTCCCTCACAGGATGAGCTCGCTAGGTCGGGGCTGCCCTGCTGTGATGCCGCTGTCAACCTGGCTGGAGCAAACATCCTCAACCCTCTCCGAAGGTCAGCCGGGTCCTGAAGCTGATATCCTCCAGAGCAGAGGGAGGAGAGGGTCCGTCTCTGAGGAGAGCCTTTGAGCTGTGGGTACTAGAACTCCCAGATAGAGAAACCAAGTTGAAATCTCTCCGTGACAACTTGTCCTCTTACCCCTTCCCACCCACCTACTAGTCTCCTCAGTCAGCTCAGTTGACTTTAGTCCTCACATGTAACTCAGGATGCCCAAGATAAATACGTCTGTTCTCTCTACCGGCGGCATGGGCCATTTCTCTAAGCCACAACACAGTGTTTTATTAGAAATGGCTACTGAACATGCCCTAGGGAAAGAGAGAAAGGCATGTGCATGTATGCATTTTAGTAACTTTTTGTTTCCCGTTTCTCCTGTAGGTGGAATGAAGCCTTCCAAAAGGAGGTTGTCAGCAGCCGTCTGGAGACCACCCAAATGCTGGCAAGCACCATCTCCAAGGCCCCACAACCGCCAAAGACCTGGATCTTAGTCACAGGTGTAGGTATGCCTTAAATCACCAACCTCTTACATTGGGAGTGGGGTGGGGAATGCAGAATGAAGGGGTAGTTCAGTCCTTTTAGTTATATCCAGCCCAGAGCCATGGTCTCCTTCCATAGGCACAACAATTTCCTAGGCCTTCAACAGATGTATGTTTCTCCTGACCTTGTATTTACTTTCACTGAGAAACGGGGGCCCTCAGAGAAAGAGCGGGGGAGTGACCTTCCTCTCAGTGCCAGGGAAAATTCCACCTACTCCAAAGTCCCTTGCTTCTCACACCACAATTCTTCAGGAACAGAGTTCCTGATTGTCGTATTTCACCTTTGGGGCCAAATAACTGAAAACAATTATAATGTATATACCAAACCCATTGCCATCAAGTCAATTCCGACTCATAATGACCCTGTAGGACAGAGTAGAACTGCCCCATGAGGTTTCCAAGGAGTGGCTTGTGGATTCAAACTGCCAATCTTCTGGTTAGCAGTCAAGCTCTTAACCACTGTGTTTTATACATATTACATCATTTAGTTCTCACAACAACCCTATGAGGTAGCTATTGTTATTTTTCCCATTTTAAAGATGTGAAAATCCTGCACAGAGAGGTTAATGACTTGCCTAAGGTCGCAGAGCTAATAAGTAGTGGAGCTGAGATTAAAACTCAGAAGCCTGGCACTCAAGTCTTTGTTCTCAACCACTACACTCTGGCAGCCTCTCAGCTTAGCCCTGCAACCAAAGATAAGCATCCCTCTAGGACAGTTACAGGTCAGTGTCATGGAGAAGTTAAGGGGAAAATATCCATGACTCTGTCTTCCCATGGGGAGACCCTAAGGGCCAAGGGGAGCCTTGACCTCAAAAGGCTAGGCAGGACCAAGAACACCCAGGCAGACGAATGCTGTTTCGCTGGCAGCTTACTACCAGCCCAGCCTGACTGCGGAGTATGATGAGGACAGCCCCGGAGGGGATTTTGACTTTTTCTCCAACCTCATAACCAAATGGGAAGCTGCAGCCAGGCTTCCTGGAGATTACACGCGACAAGTGGTGGTGCGCTCCGGTGAGAACCAGGGGCCTGGGAATCAGACAGGGTTGGGGCATCTTCTCCGGGCTGGGGGGCAGTGGGATCAGGGAAACTGAGGTTACAGAGGGTGAGAGAGTGCCACTGCTTCTGGCCAGCCTTCAGATGGGGGGAGGGTGGGAAGTCCCAAAGGGAGCCACGCGCCTCAGCAGTCACGGAGCTACACTGGCATGGGGAGAGGATGAGGAAGAGTAAACAGAAACAGAGAGGAGCAGTGGGACTGCTTGTAGGCTGAGGAGCCTTCCCCGTACCATCCTTCCTGCCTCCTGTAGGAGTTGTGCTGGGCCGTGGGGGTGGTGCCATTGGCCACATGCTGCTGCCCTTCCGCCTGGGTCTGGGAGGCCCCATCGGCTCAGGCCGCCAATTCTTCCCCTGGATTCATATCAGCGACCTGGCGGGAATCCTGGCCCATGCTCTTGAAGCAAGACACGTGCAGGGAGTCCTGAATGGAGTGGCTCCAGCCCCCACCACCACCAATGCTGAGTTTGCCCAGGCTTTGGGTGCCGCCCTAGGCCGCCCAGCCTTCATCCCCCTTCCCACCACTGTGGTGCAGGCCATCTTTGGGCGAGAGCGTGCCATCATGATGCTGGAGGGCCAGAAGGTGGTCCCACGACGGACATTGGCCACTGGCTACCAGTACTCCTTCCCGAAGCTGGAGTCTGCCTTAAAGGCAGTGGTAGCCTAAGTAGGGAGGCTGATGGCAGGGGCCTGAGGCCATTCCCTCCAACAGTGACTTCCAGGGTAGATACTGTGAATAGGTTCGAGTGTGCCTCTACTTGAACTCTGAAGTCATGCATTCTTAGGGATTCCTTCTCCTACTTCTCTCCCATTGTTTTGTTGCTCCACCCTATTTAATTGAGAGACTGCCCACGGTCTCAAGATTGTAAATCCATGAAGTTAGGACCTCAACCCCTTCCCAAAGAAATTTCCAAGCCTGGTTTCCCTAAGCGTCCCACTCCTGCCTCAGTTCTCCTTTATGCTATATAGGGAATGCTCTGTAGTTCAGGCAATAAAGACAGATTATCTCACTAGCTTTGGCTCATCTCTTTGGCCTAGGTTCTCCCAGAATTTATTTCAAAGAATGTCACCTTAGATTGACTCTTTCCCTTATATGGGGTTTTGGAAGTTGCAATGGACAACATCTCTCCTCACCCATCCCCTTGGTCCCTCAATTGCCACAAGTGTTGGGCACAAATTTGGGGCATGAGGTTGTGATAGACTGGAAGAAACAAATGAAGACGCATTTCCAGTAGATCCGGTGGTCACCCTGCATACCTGTTCATGGACTGCCACCATGATGCTGACAGAGGAAGAGGTGAGGCCAGGTCTAGGAGAGCCTTCAGTCCATGTCACCAAATGGTAAGGAATTGATAAAAAAATCACGTTGGTCCCAATTCATCAAGCTGCAGCAGGACAAAGTCAACATATCCGCCTGTGAAAGCACAGGACTTGCCTCTCAGCTGAATGGGGCCACTTCGGTCAACAGGGGCCCATAGCACAAAAGAGTAGAAGATACCTCTGGCCCACTCATACCCCACCATACTGAAAGTGAATGGGGCAAGGATATAGCACCATTAAATTCAACCCAATGGGGGGCGCGGGGGAAGGCCCAAAAGTTCATCTAGGACCTTTTCCCTTTTTATCTACGCTGTAGGTTTCTGCCACAGCTTGACCAGAAGTAGCCTGCAATTCAGGTCATATTAGCCAGTCTCCTTTCTTCCCAGGGGATTATGGCTATCTTTGAGTCACTGTCACCTCCTTGGCCAGAAACTATCTAACACATCCATCCCCAGCCCAGGTCAATACTGTCTAGTGGTGTAAATCATCAGTCATGGGAGGGAGGGTAGTGGTAGGAGGAGGCGCATGGGACCCAGCGACCCTGTCCACCATCATCCAGCTCCCCATGGTAGTTACTAGAATGAGGGACAGGAGCAATAGCATTCAACACACTGTGCCTCTCAGAGCGAGGAAGTCCGAGCCCGAAAAGGATCGGGCCCAGAGACTTGCTGCAGCATCTAGACAGAACTCAGGGCACCTGTCCTTGTTCCTTCTCGAGTCTTAGAGTCAACTCTAGGAATTTGACTGGCCTCAAAGTAATAGAAAAGCGTATTTCGGGGCTGCACTAAAGAAAGGACTAATGACTAATACTTCCAAAGATTGAACATGCTACCTCGTGAGGCAGTAGCTTCTCTGGCAAAGGAGGACTTCAAGCAGATACAGGATGGTGCCCTCCAGGAATCAGGGTGGAGAGAGAATGTCCTGATGTGACAGAGTTGATCTAGTGGCCAGTCAGATACCTTCCAACTCTTGATTCTTTGGTTTTCATTTTCCAGATAATCAGTTCATTGAGATACAACCTCTATAAACCCTCCCATCCCCATACACACACATACACACAACAGAAGTGTGCCTCACTTTATGAAATATATGTATTAGGTAGAGAAAATGTTAGGGTCAAATCACATCGTCACTGCAGAGCATGTCTTCGTTGGATTTGTGATTGCTCCCAGCATTTCAGCAAGTGCATCTAACAGGGGACTTTCTGACACATTCGTTAATCTGTAAACACTTGATTGCAATGGGAGAGCTGCCATTTAAAAGAACCCTGAGAGTATTTTGGTAATGTAAAAAGTCACCCCCTAATTTAACTATTTTGTAAGTGTGGATTTTGAGGTTGCCCAAAAGGGACGCAGCCATTATAGGGCACGTTATACTGAGAACTCTGTTAAAAGCCAGGGCACAGGTGGATGCCCAGGGGACAGACGACCCACAGCTCTCTGAAAGTTAGGTCTTGGTTAAGAAACATGCGCAGTCAGATACACCTGAGACGGTCAAAGTACCTTTCTTCCAAAGAGCTTTCCAGTATGTTCTCATTGCTCCTCCCAACGGGTATTTCTACCCCTAATTTACAGGTAGAAATAAAGGCCAAGCAGCTCGATCTGATCCCAGACAGGCATAGCTAAGACCAGAAGCCAAGTCTCTCCTTGCCTTCACCAGCTTCTGGCTCTCCCACTGCGACAAGCCCACCTAACACTACAGCCTTTCCAGGGCCCAGCATTTCTGCCAGTGATCTCAGAAGCCTAACCAGGCCTGGACAGCACCTGTCCTCTGACCACCCAGAGCAACAGCCAGGGGAAGGAAAGGCTTAGTTTCCTTGTCACCGTTCTTTGTTTCCCACCCTGACTCGGCTTAAAGGTAGAGCTGGTAGTCCCAGTCTCTACGATTTAGCCTTTCCAGCAGCCCCCACTCCCTACAGAAACCGTGTGCTAAGGCAAAGTTGAGAAGTCAAGGCTGAGCAGAACCTCTTGAGAGCTGGTTGAGGTCCTGACTCCAAATGACATCAGGTCACTTTATGGACCTATCTCCAAAGTGACCCAGGCAAAAGCATTCCCAACTCTTGAACGCTCTTCCTTAGTGCTTCCCCAACCCAAAGTACCAACTTAGGGTGAGTCTGGGTCAGGCTCTGAGCAGCAGAGAGACTCTCACAGAAGGGACCGAGCTGGGTGGGACTGGAGCTGATGGGTGGCAGCCACTCAGGCAGGTGAGGCTCAGAAATTGAGACTGAGCAGGGCCTCAGAGAGTTGATTGATGTCCCGGCAGTATGGCTCCCGCTGCAGGATAAAGTCCACCTTGTGATCCTGGCCCCAAAACACCTCCAGCAGCTGGCGCCGGAGCCGCTCTGTCTCACGGGTCTTCCGAATGCCACTGCTGCCTTTTTCCTCTTCTCTCCCCTGCTGCTGATGATTGTGTTTTGTGATGCCCCTGGAAGGATGCTGAGCCTCAGAAGACCCCTGTGTCCTGGGAAGAAGCAGAGAAAACGTGAAAAGCTGATGAATGTCCAGGAAGGAAATAAAAGCACAGTGGGCCTCCCTGCTCCCCCCCGTTAATTGGCCTGCCTATTTTTTTTTATTCCTGGCTCAAGGAGCCCTGGTGGCGCAGTGGTTAAGCACTTGGCTGCTAACTGAAAGGTCAGCAGTTTGAACCCATCAGCTGCTCCATGGGAGAAAGATGTGGCAGTCTGTGTCTGTAAAGATTTTTTTTTTTTTTAACCCATTGCCATTGGGTCGACTCATCTTTCTCCTGTGGAGCAACTGGGGGGTTCGAACCATCAACCTTTCAGTTAGCAGGCTAGCGCTTAACCATTGCACCACCAGGGCTCCTTTCCATAAAGATTACAGCCTTGGAAAACCTATGGGGTGGCTCTACTCTGTCCTATAGGGTCGCTATGAGTCAGAATAGACTCTAAGGCACAAGGTTTTTGGTTGTGGGGTAGAGTCCTGAAGTTCTCAAAGATGTCCACTAAGTGGCAGTATCAACCCACCTCTAAGGGTAGACAGTTCCTCTGGAACCAGGAAGGTGAGCTTTACCATTATAATCTAGATCTAGTCTAGTAAATTAATCACTTAAGGGTCCAGCAGAGGGCAGAAGTAAAAGCAGCCATGTTACAAATAACTGTCAAAAGCACTGGTTAGGGGAAACAGGATCTCCCCTCCCAACCAGGAGGTTCTAAGGATTCCCCACCAAACCCAGCCAAAACCAAAAACCCATTGCCATCTAGTTGATTCTGACTCCTAGCGACCCTATAGGACAGAGTAGAATGGCCCCATTGAGTTTCCAGGGAGCACCTGGTGGATCTGAACTGCCGACCTTTTGGTTAGCAGCTGTAGCACTTAACCACTACACCACCAGGGTTTCCCCACACCAAGCCCAAGGCAATTCAAACTAGAACATAATTAAGCTGGCCCAAATCGAGGTCACACCCAAGCCCCCAGGCCTACAAGGCTTCCCTGCAGAGAAGGTCAGGCTGGGAAGGTCTCTGCAAGAGAACCTGGGGCATTACCTGACTGGCTTCTTCAGGAACTCATCCAGGGTAGGGCCATTTCGCCCCAGCGGGTCATCAGGGACCATGAAGAGGTTTCCCACAAAGGTGAAGGGCAACAGGCTGGATGGGGACAGAGAATGCAGAGTCACAGAGGGAGCCCTTGCCCACCTCCCAGGCAGCTGAGACCAATACCACCAGAAACTGCTGGCTACCATCCTTGAAAGCAACTTCAACCCCTTCCCATAGTCCCCACCCAGAGGCTAGAGCAGAGCTGGTTTTAGAGAAAGATGAGTCCCTGCCCTATCTCAGGGAGGGCTCCCTTACCGCTCTCTGATGATTGCCATCCATTTCTCAGACTCCTCTGCCAGGTCCCGGAACTGGTCATTGGAGACAATGATCCCATCCGTCTCCTCAGCCAACTTTACCATGAACCTGTCTCAAAAACCAGGGTAGCCATTCTTGGACTCTCCAAGGCTCCAACCCCAGAGAGTATTATGGACTCCCACGACCTACTTCTGGTGATGATATCTAGCCCTCACCTCACCATAACCCAGCCACCAGGTGACTGACTGGCTATAGGTGCCATGGGTTAGAAATAAAACAAAGATGAATCCAAGCTGGTCTCCCCAATAACATCCCCTCCACTCACTACAATCCCTCACCAACACTATGCCTCTGTAATAAAAGTAAGATCTGGCTCTGTCACCTTCTGCTCTTCCCCACCAGTCAGTCATAAATCCAATATGTTCTTTGTTTGAAAAGCCTTTTACCTCTACCCCTTTCTTTCCAGTTCCACCATTATCACCCTATTCATTAGATTATTTCAATGGGGATATTGCAAGATTCTCCAAATGGGTCCCCTACCTTCAGCCACCATCCAGGCTATTCAGCCCTTCACCAAAAGAACATGCTCTTCCCCAACACAAAACTCTCCTACAGTTGCCCTTTATCTACCAAATAAAGTCCACGTGCCCAAGCCTGGCGGCCAAGGCCCTCCGGGACCCAGCTCCAAGCCATCTTTACAGCCTTCTCTGCCAATATTACCTAATGTACCCTCAAGACCAAAGTGGATGTCAGAAGAGACTGTGAAACTTGATCTTGAACACAGAGTAGCTAAAGGAAATGGAAGAAATGATGAAGTAAAAGAGCTGAACAGAAGATTTCAAAGAGCAGCTCGAGAAGATAAAGTAGGTATTATAATGAAATGTGCAAAGACCTGGAATTAGAAAATCAAAAGGGAAGAACATGATCAACATTTCTCAAGCTGAAAGAACCAAAAAAATTCAAGCCTTGAATTGCAATATTGAAGGATTCTTTGGGCGAAATATTGAACGACACCAAACCAAAACCAAACCCAGTGCCGTCGAGTCGATTCCGACTCATAGCAACCCTATAGGACAGAGAAGAACTGCCCCATAGAGTTTCCAAGGAGCGCCTGGCAGATTTGAACTCCAACCCTTTGGTTAGCAGCCGTAGCACTTAACCACTATGCCACCAGGGTTTCCATTGAATGACACCAGGATTTCCATTGAACAACACAGGAAGCACCAAAAGAAGATGAAAGGAATACTCAGAATAACTGTACCAAAAAGAAGTGGTCGATGTTGAACCATTTGAGGAGGTTGATCAAGAGCTGGTGATATTGAAGGAGGAATTCCAAGCTGCACTGAAGGCACTGTCGAAAAACAAAGCTCCAAGAATACCAATTGAGATGTTCCAACAAACGGATGCAATGCTGGAAGTACCTACTCATCTATGCCAAGAAATTTGGAGGACAGCTACCTGGCCAGCCGATTGGAAGAGATCCATATTTGTGCCCATTCCAAAGAAAGGTGATCCAACAGAATGTGGAAATTACCGAACAATATTATTAATATCATATGCAAGTAAAATTTTGCTGAATATAGCTCAAAAACAGTTGCAGCAGTACATCGACAGGGAACTGACAAAATTCAAGTAGGATTCAGAAGAGGACATCGAAGAAGGGACACCATTGATGTCAGATGGATTTTGGCTGAAAGCGGAAAATACCAGAAAGATGTTTACCTGTGTTTTACTGACTATGCAAAGGCATTTGACTGTGTGGATCATAACAAATTATGGATAACATTGCAAAGAATGGGGATTCCAGAACTCTTAATTGTCCTCAGGCAAAACCTGTACCTAGACTAAGAGGCAGTCGTTTGAACAGAACAAGGTGATACTGTATGGTTAAAATCAGGAAAGGTGTGCATCAGAGTTGTTTCCTTTCACCATATTTATTTAATCTGTATGTTTAGCAAATAATCTGAGAAGCTGGAGTGTATGAAGAAGAACATGGCATCAGGATTGGAGGAAGTCTCATTAACAACTTGAGATATACAGATGACACAACCTTGCTTGTTGGAAGTGAAGAGGACTCGAAGCACTTACTAATGAAGATCAAAGGAGTATGGATTACACCTCAACATAAAGAAAACAAAAGAAACAAAAACAAAAATCCTCACAACTGGACCAATAACCAACATCATGATAAGTGAAGAGAATATTGAAGTTGTCAAGGATTTCCTTTTACTTGGATCCACAATCAATGCCATGGAAGCAGCAGCCAAGAAATCGAACGATGTATTGCACTGGGCAAATATGCTGCAAAAGACCTCTTTAAGGTGTTGAAAAGCAAAGATGTCACTTTAAGGACTAAGATGCGCCTGACCCAAGCGTGGTATTTTCACTTGCCTCGTATGCATGTGCAAAAGGGGAAAATAAATAAGAGAGATGGAAGAAGAATTGATTCATTTGAATTATGGTGTTCGTGAAGAATATTGACTATACCATGGACTGCCAGAAGAACAAACCAATCTGTCTTGGAAGAAGTACAGCCAGAATGCTCCCTAAAAGCGAGGATGATGCAGTACTTTAGACATGTTACCAGGAATCCCTGGAGAAGGACATCATGCTTGGTAGAGGTTCAGTGGAAAAGAGGAAGACCCTCAACGAGATGGACTGACACAGTGGCTGCAACAATGGGCTCAAACATGGCATTGACTGTGAGGATGGCAAAGGACCGGGCAGTGTTTCACTCTGCTGTACAGTGCGTCACTATGAGTGAGAACCAACTAGATGGCACCGAACAACAACAACCCTCAACTCCAGGCAAAATCAATGGTCAGATTGCACACCGTTCTCCAAATATGCCCTGTGCCTTCTCACTTTCATGTTTCGTCAACTATTCCCTTTATCTGGAAGGCAGTTAGCAAACCTCACTGGTGAACAGAATCATCACAGGAACTTTAAAAATATCCCTGCCTGGGCCTCACTTTAGTAATTCATATTTCCTAGGGCAAGGGTAGGACTCCTGAGCTGGTGGGTGGGGTCTTTTTAACAACTAAAAAAATCAAGAGATTCAGAACATCCAACCTCATTCTCAACCAACAAAAAGCACACAAATACCTCCCTTCCCACACAACCGCTGCCAGAAGTGAGCTCCTCTGAGTTCTTGTAGAGTTTGATCTATAGTTTATTTTGACTCTTTGAAGACAAAAATCAGGTTTGTTCCCAGAATTCCCACCTCCTTCTGCAGGTCATGTACCTAGTTATGAACTGGGCAGTTAATATTTGAAAGTGTGGTACAGAGGAGACAGGGATTCAGGATTAGGTGTGACAGATGTCTAGTTCTGAGTTCCTGTCTGGGAAACAAATTGAGGGAATGACATATAAAAGTATATGCCCAATATTTCCATATTTTACTGTTATGTTATGTTGTGTCTTGTTCAGCAATAGCCTTACAGGAGGCCTATGCTATGCGCCACTCTGCTTATTCACTGTTAACAGGCCAAATTCCAAATTCATATCATGTTGTCTGCCCACCAGGTCCTACACAACTGTGCAAACCTTTAAAATTTGTTAAAACTGGCTCAACCTTCACTTTCAGTTCTTTTTCACTGCAGGTGTGGAAAGAATGGTCCATACTTGGATAATCTGTGAATCTGGGCATAAAACAGAATAACATTGGAAGAAAGCGAACTGCCTTTTTGTAGAATGGCACTTACTTGTTAAGGGGGCGTTACGGGTTGAACTGTGTCACCCCAAAATGATTCCCAGTATTGTGTGGTTGTCCTCCATTTTGTGATCTGATATGATTATCCTGTGTTGTAAATCCTAACCTCTATGACGTTAATGATGCGGGATTACAGGCAGTTATGTTAATGAGGCAGGACCCAATCTACAGGATTAGGTTGTATCTTGAGTCAATTTCTTTTGAGATATATAAGAGAGAAGCGAGCAGAAAGAGGGGAACCTCCTACCACCAAAAATGAACCAGAGGAGCACACCCTTTGGACCCAGGGTCTCTGCACTGAGAAGCTCCTAGACCAGGGGAAGATTGATAACAAGGACCTTCCTCCAGAGCCAACAGAGAAAGAAAGCCTTTCCCTGGAGCTGGCGCCCTGAATTCGGACTTCTAACCTACCAGACTGTGAGAGAATAAATTTCTCTTTGTTAAAGCCATCCCCTTGTGGTATTTCTGTTATAGCAGCACTAGATGACTAAGACAGGGGGTAAAAGTTAAGTATTTGAAAAGGCAAAATATGTAATCACTACGGTTTAGAAACTGGTTTTTCATTTAAAACTGAATGGTATCCTAGAGAATAAAGAACTTTTAATTTTTTAATTTTTAATTGGTTTATTAACTTTCAAAATCTGTCCATTTTCCACACCATGTATGTATACTAGGGAGGGAGTGTGCCCTTTGGGGGGGTGTGTGTGTGTGTGTGTGTTTTAAATATCTGGCAACTCTACTCAGAGTTTTGACTTCTAATTTTTCCTTTGCCAAATACTAGCTTTTGCCAAGACAGTCAATCACTCTTACCCTGAACCTCAGTAACCCACTGCCATCAAGTTAATTCCGACTCACAGAGACCTTATAGGACAAAATAGAACTGCCCCATAGGGTTTCCAAGGCTATAATCTTCACAGAAGCAGACTGCCACATCTTTCTCCTGTGGAGCAGCTGGGTGAGTTCAAACCATCGACCATTTGGTTAGCAGCCGAGCGCTTAACCACTGCACCATCAGGGCCCCTTCCCTCAGCCTCCACGTCTGCATAATAAAGATACCCTCCTTCCACATTTGTTTGAATTCATGCAGTTAAGAGGTAATATCACTCTGCTGTTGCCTAGCACCTTGACTTAGGCAAGCACATACCTTATCTTCTTTTGATATTCACAAGGAGCGTGAATGAATGGAGGAGAACCCTGAGACAAAGAGGTAAGTCACTAAGAGAGTGGTCCACAAAGTCAATGAGTAGTGCAACTTGGGGCTCAGATTCAGATCTTCAAATTCTAAGTCCAGTGATTTTTCTATTATGCTTTGTAGAATCTTATTACTCATGGATCATGTTCTTCATTTTATTCATTATTTTGAAGGTTTACCAAATTGTTGGGGAAATTTCTCTATGTGTTTAGAAATTTAGGTTGTAAGAAGGCATCTGTCAGCAGTCATGCCACGAGCTTTTCCACCTTTCCATTAAACCAGTATGTATTTTCTAGACTCTAAGGCACCATAATATGAGGGATCATTAAGTAGTTTGATGAATAAAAACTGAATGGTGAATGGGCCAACAGCTGCTCACAGTATACCCATTCTCTCCTGTAGAGCAGGCTTACCTATCCAGTCACAAGGACACACTGAGGAATAACTAGCCCCCTCCCTGTCACCCATGCATGGAGACAGTGCAAAGGGCCCGAGATTCTCCCTCTCTCCCTCAGTTTCTCACTGGGCTCCCCTGAATATCAAGTGCAGTCTGGGAGAGGAGCAAGTACCTGTCATCATAGGAGGAGATCCTCTTGCCATCCATGACCCTCGAGGGAGTGAGGGAGAGCAGACTGAGAGAATACAGCTTTTGCAGGAAGTGACCCTCTATAAAAAGAGAGGAACACGAAGAGTTACCCCAAGGTAGAAACAGAGCCTATCCCTGGACACGTGAGACCAGTCCAACTCACCTCTGACCCTGGCATCCTTACTGAAGCGCCACTGAGGCACAAAGACGGTTATGTCCCGGTGGCCGCGGTCCCAGAAGTACTGCACAGCAATGGCAATGCCTCGGCTGGAGAAGTAGTGCTGGAGGCCGTGCCTGCAATGGGAAGAAGTCACCACTCTGGGGGCCCAGAGCCTGGTGGAATGCCAGTCCCTCAGCACATGTCCCCAAGGTGGGTAGATGCCTGTCTCATCCCCCCTCCCTCATGCTCTTTGCCCCACCAGGTACTCACACCATGGCCACGTTGCTGCCGTCAATGACAATATGGCGGAGGTCTGGCTGGCCAGGCACATTGGCAAGGCACAGAGTGAAAGGGTCCTGTAGGGCCTCCTGGAAACGCTGCGTGCCAGTCACCAAGTTGCTGCCCCGGGTGCCCCGTTTCCAGGGAGACCCCCGACCTCGAGTCACAATCTGCTGCTTGTCTCCCTTGTCTCCCCTGTCTCCCCGGTCTCCACAGTGCCATGGGGGTTCAGGTGCAGGTGGAGGGCTAGGCACTCTTGGAGGTGAGGCTTGCCCATTGTGGAGCCGCTGGAGGAGGGAGGCTCCCCGGGGCTGACTTGCTCTCTGAGAGGGGCCATGAGCCCCAGGAGGCTCACCCTGGGCACAGAACCCTCCTCTCTCCTGAGGCAGCCCCTCCTTCCCCATAGCCTTCCCCTTCAAGGGCCCTGATATCCCTACCTCTCTTCCCCCTGACTGTGGCCCCAAGGCCACATCTCTCTCCCAGGCCTCTTCCCCAGGTAGCTCCTTCCACCCCAAATCCATCTCCCTGGAACTACCTTGTCTGTCTCCCCTTGACTCTCCCCGCCCCACAGATCCAGTATCCTGGGACTCCCTGCCTTCACTTAGGGGATCACTGACTTCCAAGAGCTGAGCACCCAGCAGGCCTGGGCTTCTCCCCTCCCAGGAAGAGCATGCTTGTGGCCCCTGTCCCCTGGATGCCTCCTGCACCAGACTCAGCAGTTCCTCTTGGACAGCTGGAGGCAGCTGCAGTAGGGCCTCTTTGTGGGTATCCCCCCAGGGCTGCAGCAGGGCAGAGAAGTCTCTCAGGACACCAGCAAACTGTGAAGTTCCAGCGGATGGCCTTGGCTGCAGGTTCCAGCTCAGCCGCTCCACCAGTTCCTCCACGTGGCTCTGAGCCATGACGAAGGCCTCAGTCAGGCCACTGATCATCAGTGAGCCAGGCGCCCGGGGAACCAGGTGGGCTGTTGTGCTCCAGGCCAAGCAGTCAAGGAAGAAGCCCTGGGCTCCGAGGAAGATGCAGTGCAGTTTAGGCGGATAGTGGATCTCACCCTGCAGTTCTGGGCTGCAGAGACCCTTCAGGTACTCCTGGGGGGTGGGGGAAGGAGGTGGAAAAAAGGAAACTGCTGGAATCCTAAGTGGCCCTGTCACCCCATCTGCCTCATAGCTCACCCCTGAGCTCCAGGATGCCAGTGCAGAGCTCCTGACAAAGGTGGGGGTTGAAAAGAAAAGGTGTAAAGAATCTCAGTTCTTTCCCTTTTTAGCTGACAGCCTGTGGCTGTCCACCTAGGACTTGACTCAATTTGTTATTTCATTAATTGGCTACGAGGCTAGCTCCTTCAATATTTATGTGTGTGTGTGTTGTATATTTTCCTAACAATGATCATCATTGCTAACTTTTACTGAACTCATGTTTTATATGCTTTACATGCTTCATCTCATTCACAATAAGCCCAATGAGGTGGATACTGCTTTTATTCCCATTTTATACATAGATAAGGAAACTGAGGTCACAAGGTTATTAGGTGGTAGGGCCAATACTGGAACTCCAGCCTGCCTGACTCCAAAGGAAGCAATTTAGCCCAGCCTCAGTGGCACCAAGGGTCAAGCGCTCAGTTGCTTTGCTAACTGAAAAGTTGGTGGTTTGAACCCACCCAGTGGCTCCTCAGGAAAAAGATCTGGTGATGTGCTTCCATAAAGATTACAGCCAAGAAAGCCCTAAGAGGCAGTTCTACCCCAACACATGGGGTCATTGTGAGTCTCATACCACTCCTCACACAACCACCACTCACCCCATAGCAAATTCCTTGGTGGAGCCTGCTTGCTCCGTCAGACTATCTTTACTCTTCCCAAGTAGCACAAACTGCTTTGAACTGAATCATCTGCCCCTAAGTCCTGGCAGAGCCACCCAGAACTAGGCTGGCCTCCCGGCAGAAATGAAACCAAAACTACAGGCAAATAGAGAATTGGGAAGTTCCTCAAAGCTCAGGGGCACTGAGGTTGCCAGTGATACAACCCAGGAGTCAAGTACCTCCCCAAGCCACTCCTCTGCCCCCTCAAGGAGGGAGTCATAGTTCCCCCGGAAGAATCCGGAAAGGGGCGTTTACCTTGGCTCTGCTGGCGTTCTCCTTGGGGCCCTCAAGCTGCAGCCAGATGTGGGGGTTCTCGGGACAGTCCTTGGGAAGGATGCTCATTCCTACGCTGAAGATGCGCTCCACGTTGGGCTGCTGCTCCCGCACCTTGTCCTCCGCCTCAGCACACACCGCAAAGCGGTCAGGTGACAGGCAGCCGGTCCCCCAAGTAGGCATGGTTGCTTCACTCAGCCCTGGGAGGTGAGAAGGGAACTCAGAACCTCCTGTCCCGTCAACCCAAAGAAATCTTGGTCTCTTGGCCTACACCAGCTATCAACAGGCGCTGCACATAGTTACTAGTTCTGGTAAGCAGTCCCAGGGTGTGACAGGCATCTGAATCCATCATGGACGTAGGGAAGGAAAGCCAGGTTACCTGGACAGAGGATTTCTTCCTGGAAAGGGAGTCATGGATAAACTAGGCTGTCTCTCTGGGATGGGCATCTGGCCTTTTGGAAATGAGCTGGAAGGGTGGGGGACTCCAGCTTGGCCTGGAAGCCAGAAAGAGTGGACAAGTGACGAAAGACTCCTGAGGGAACCTCTCCTTGGGGAACTCTGCAATCTCCCAGTCCCAAACAGCTCCTTAAAGACGACTCCTCACCGGGACTTGAACTGGGCTGTCCTCCGGGGTCCCTGTCTGCATTTCCAAGGTCTTAGCCACTCCCACCCTCCCCCAGCGGCCCGCCTCCCCCGCGCGTCACGCCACGTTCCCCACCCCGGGCCAAGGGACCACGACGTGCTCCGCCCAAGGCCGCCGCCCCCGCGCGGTCGCCTGGGCAGCCCCAGGAGCTGTCGCACTCAGAATTGGGCCTCGGGGTCCCTGCGCCTCCGCAGAGAGGGAGGGGCGCCTACCCGTCGCGGCTGCCCGCTCCATCCTTGTCCCGCAGGCGCCTCTCGGTGCCCCGGACCCCCAGCTTCGCCCAGGGAAGAAGGGCAGGCAGGGGGACCCGATTTGGGCAGGCCTTCCCGGACTCTTCACCCAGCCGGGCCCTCTCGTCCCCACATCGCAAAATGTTTTTTTGAGTCACTTCCTGGCCTTGGGCGGGGTCAGCCTGGCTCCGCCTGGGGGCTGGGCCTGCGCGACCAGGGGCTCGCTGCCCGGCGGGAGGAGGCACCCCGCGGCGGGCTCCCCCTCCGGCAGCGACCGAGCCCTCCTCGCTCCGCCTTCCTTGGCAGGCTGGCGGCGAGGCCCAGCCCAGTCGGCTCTCTTGGCTCCTCTGGGTTCTTGCTCCTTCTGCGCAGCTGTTTCTCGCTAAAGAGGAACCACTCATTGAAAGTTGGGGGTGAAGAGAACCTTAAAGTTCATCTAATCCAGACCGTTCGGATGAGATTATGCAAGGAGGGAAAGTGACCAGCCCAAGGTCACCAGTTGGTGACACTCTTGGCCTAAGCACTATCCACCAAAATAATTGTGGGAAAAAGACAAGGGCAGGCTTTTCTTCCAACAAATGGAAAAAATGCCACGGAGAAGGGCTGTCGACTTGTGAGCGATTTTGAAAAAGAGGAGGAAGGGACCGTGGAGCTGTGGCCACACACACACTCATATGCACACTCTCAACATTCACACACATTCTCTCATATGTACACACACATTTTTACAGCTCACATTCACACACATTCTCACACACAAATACGTACTTTCATACACTCACATATTCAAACATGCACACACACTTACATACACGACGCCCATGCTCAAACACCCATGCTCTTTATTGCCCCAGTTCCAGCTTTTGTTGCCATCAGAAAGGGCTGCCCTGGGGTTCCCGCTGTGGCTCTCCTGTCCGGCAGCTTCATCCCTCCTCTCCCTCCCAGGGCCCAACTGCTGTCATTTTATGCTCTGCCAAGGGGGAGGGAACTGCGGTGACAGCAGGAGTAACTGAGTGAGAGGCAGGACAGACTCTTGGGGCACAGAAAGGTATGGAGAGGGAGGTGCCGAGGCCAGATGACAGTGAAACCAGAGAGAGGGCTGAGGAATAGGGTGAGGGGTGGTGAGAGCCTGCAGAAGAGGAGGGGAAACAGAAAGGATCAAGAGTGAGGGGGCAGAGGACGGGGGACTGGTGAGTCGCAGAGCCACTCAGTCATGCTGGGGGCAAAACGTGGCTGGCTACCAGGTTCCCCACCCAGCCCCAGGCTGCCCTTGGCCCTGATGCTTCTGGCCCTGGGGGCTGGGTGGGCCCAGGAGGGGGCAGAACCAGTGCTGCTGGAGGGGGAGTGCCTGGTGGTCTGTGAGCCTGGCCGAGCCACTGCAGGGGGGCCTGGAGGAGCAGCCCTTGGAGAGGCCCTCCCGGGACGAGTGGCATTTGCTGCAGTCCGAAGCCACCACCATGAGCCATCAGGAGAGACAGGCAATGGGACCAGTGGAGCCATCTACTTTGACCAGGTAACTCCCTCCCACCCTCTGGAAGGACTCTGCCAGGACCTGGAATAACTGTCCGAGCCTACTTTACTGCCCCTCAAACTTTAAGAAAACAGCCTTCTACATCTCCCCTAACACAACCACCTGCCCCGCTATTTCCCTTGCCTACACTCACTCATCCACCCTCCTTGACTCTTCCCACCATTTCTTTAGAATCTATACATTCCCACTGTTTGCTCCTACTTGACACCCTCCTTCTTTTCCTTACTCATTGCCCCTTCCCCCAATCCAGGGGTATCCCTGAGCCTCAGACATCCTCTAGTCCCACTCAGCAGGCTCTGCCTTCCCCAGGTCCTGGTGAATGAGGGTGGTGGCTTTGACCGGGCCTCGGGCTCCTTCGTGGCCCCTGTCCGGGGTGTCTACAGCTTCCGCTTCCACGTGGTGAAGGTGTACAACCGACAAACTGTCCAGGTGACCTGAGCGCCGGGCCCCATCCTAGCTCAGGAGTGGGGTCGGGGGGTAGGTAAGTGGAGCTGGACTGTCCACTGGGCAGACCCTCCACTGACCTGTGTCCTGGAGGGCTGGGGGAGGGAGGAAAGTAGGAAAGGTCCAACCTGGCAGAGTGTGGGAAACATGCAGCTCAAAAGGTGGCCACCCCCGGGGTTTCCAGAATTCCACAGACTCACTCACTGGGGCTGGGGGTCCTGAGATAAGGGGAACCTAGGGCTGAAGGAGGGGTGCTAACCAGGCTCCCCTCCCCAGGTGAGCCTGATGCTGAACACATGGCCTGTCATCTCAGCCTTCGCCAATGACCCTGATGTGACCCGAGAGGCAGCCACCAGCTCTGTGCTGCTGCCCCTAGACCCCGGGGACCGGGTGTCCCTGCGCCTGCGTCGGGGGAACCTGCTGGGGGGCTGGAAGTACTCAAGCTTCTCTGGCTTCCTCATCTTCCCGCTCTGAGGACCCAGGCCTTTCAAGGGCAGGAATTTAGCCCCTGGCTGCTGCCCTCTGCCCTCTGCCCTCTGCCCTCTCCTGCCCCCAGAAACAGCATCTTTGGGACAGGGGAGAGGTTCCCTCTGGCTGTCTGTATCCCACCTCCTTGCATGGGACCCTGTGCCAAACACTCAAGACTAAGAGGAGAAAAGCGTAGAGCTGTGGCATCTCCGGGCCTGCCCCCTCTCACTCCGCCCTCTCATCTGCCTTCCCAGCCTCCCCCCTGCATCTCTTCATGCCTGCAGCCCCAGGATCTGGGCAGGGTTTGGTAGTGAGGGTGGCCTGCATTACTTTGCTGTCTCTGTTCCTCCTGCTTCCCCTACTCAGCTTCTTGCTCAGTGCTGTTTGGAGACAGGTGGCACAGGTGACCCTGGCAGGCCCCCACAGGGGACAGATGGACTAGCCTCAGCATACCCTGCAGGCTCCTTCCTGTGAGAAGTGCCAGCATCCCGGATCTCGACTGACACAGTCAGGAGCTGAGCCAGCACTGTATGGATGAGAGCAGGAGGCTCAGCTGTGAGCAGCACTGTGGGGAGGGCCACAGAGCAGCTCAGAGGCTGTGGCTGGTGGGGCAGGAAGGGGGAATACACCTCCCCCGAACTTGGTACATGTTCTGCGTGTGCACGGACAGCTGGCAGGGAGGGAGCCCAGAAATCCATGGTGCCAGGTCCCAGGTGAACTCTGGCCTTCACCTCCCCACCCGAGATATGGGATGTGTGTGTTTGCTCTGGCATTGTTCATGAGTGGAGCTGAGTGCGTGTGCACAGAGTCACCTTGGGCAGCTGGAGGTGAGGGTGGAGGGTCACACATCCATGACTTTGTATCCTTTCTCTTGGCCACCTCCTGGAACAGCTCCACCCCTGCAGTCTGAACTTTGTCCCTATACACTCTGACTGCCACCTCCTTCAATTACCTTCGCTGTACCTGTTCCAGTCTCTCCCATGACTCTCTTCTTTTTCCTGATCTGTGTTGTCTTACCCTCCTTCTTAAACTTCCTTCCATTCCATGACCCATCCCTCTAACCACTCTCCTACCAATACCTTCAACGCTCTCTCTTTTCCTCACTCCACCGTCCCATTGGCCCAGCATGGATGAAGCTATCAATAAAGTGACCAGAGAATGAGGATCGGTGAGACACTGAAGAGGGGGGATGCTGTTACAGTTTTTATCAGGGTTAAATAACATAAGCAAGTATGCTGTAGACAAAATAAATGTAAAACTGTATACTTGAGTCAAATAAAAAAGGATTTAGTAAAATTGAGCTAAATAGGAAATACTAGTGTGAATTTGTGGTTTTAAAAAGAAATTTTTTTTTGAAACTTTGTCACTCGTGTAACTTAGAAGCATCAGAGACAATCTGATACACAGCCTTAACACCTGGATTTTGATCTAAAATACCATTCACTTTGAAAAGGACCTAGAGTTCTTTGGACTATAGTTCCATGCCTTAGATAACTACAGGCCTGGGACATGTTGTTGATAACAGAAAGCAAGGATAATTTTTTAAATGTATAGAGTAGAGCTGAAAAGACAAAGGAAGCAACTTAATGAGGCTCCCACTTGCCGTGTTGTGACGATTTCATCATCAAACGAAAATAATATCATTAATTGGAACAAGGTAAATTTTTAAAATCTATGAACCCATAATGATATTCAAAAAGGAAGACTACACCATGAAGTGTGCAAAAAGATATAATAAAACTGAAGAAGAATGACTATAATAGGATGTTTTTCAATGAACTTCGAAAAGTAGAAGAGGGTAAATATAGTGGATATTTTGTCTAGTCATAAAGCACATTTATTTTTCTTTATTTGTATAAATAGGCAAAGACAGATACAAAGAAAGGATCACTGGTAGCACAAGAGTTAAGCACTCAACTGCTAACCAAAAGGTCAGCAGTTTGAACCCACCAGCTGCTCCTCAGGAGAAAAGACCTGGCAATCTGCCGCAGTAAAGATTACAGCCTAGGAAACCCTATGGGGCAGTTCTACGGTGTCACAATAACAACAGATACAGAGAATAGTGAATAAGCCAAATAATTCCAGAAAAAAATTAGAACTGTACCAAGAATGAAAGGAACTGGTCAACACAATTTGATCATATGTTATCATCAGAAAAAAAGAGTCCTACAGTGTGTTACAAGATGATGAATTAGTCAAACGTCCAGAAGAGAACTGCTCACTGCTCAGACTTGATCCCACAGCTCCTAGGAAATGAAGCCTATATATTTACTCAAGTAATTATAATGAGATTTTAAAAAGGTAAAATGATTAGATTTGGTTTGGCTGAAACAGTAAAAATCCCAAATAATAATGGCTTAAACAAGAGAGCATATTATTTCTCTCTCATAGGAAAAAACTGTAAATAGAGTTCAGTAATGGGATGGCAGACCAGCTTACACTCCTGTGTGGAGTGAGGGACCCAGTGGTCCCCATGTTGGCTGCAGACAGCAATAGAGATTCAGGGAGGGCTAAGGGTGGAGACAGCATCTGAGCCTCCAAAGGGCAGGGAAGCACTCGGGAAAGGCAAAGGAGGTCTCTGGAATGGGGGAGTGGGCAGGAGTCCTGGGGCAGGGGCTGGGTGACTCTACCACAGACCAAATCCCACACACATCACACTGCAAGGCCTGGAAGCCACCTCCTGATGGCTGATGGACTCAGAGCCAAAGCGTTTTCTGGGGGCAAGTGACGAGGACGGTGCAGCAGATCACAGCGGGGCTTCACGTCCAGGGGCTGGCCAGAGAAGGGCCTTTGGACCCCTCAATGGTATGGCTGTATAGCAGGAAATTCCATGGACAGAAGGACTGAGCTCGTCTTGATGAGCATCAAAGACCAGTTTCCCTTCTTGCTGTTCTACCATTCTTAGCATGCCACCTCATGACCCAAGATGGCTCTTTGAGTTTTAGCCTTTACATCAGCCTCACAGCCAACAAGAAGAAAGAAAGGCACATCCCTTTCCTTTAATGAAGGTTTCTGAAAGGTGCACCCAACATTTCTGATTGCATCTCATTGACTAGAATTTAGTCACATGGCTACACCAAGCCAAGGAGGGGGGCTAGGAAATGGTCTTTATTCCAGGCAGCCATACCCAGCTGAAAGTCAGTTTTATAATAAGGAAGAAGGCGATATTAAATATTGGGGTAGGCAAAGTAGAAGTTTTTTTAAATGAAAATGGACCAGATCAATTTGTAAATAATGACAAGAAAGTCATTGTATTAGTTTTCTATTGCTATGTAACAAATTACCACAAAATTAGTGGCTTAAACAACACCTATTTATTATCTCATAGTTTCCTCAGGTCAGAGTGCAGCAGGGCATGGCTGAATTCTCTGCTCAGGGCTTCCCAAAGTCAAAAGCAAGGTGTAGGCAGAGCTGTGTTCCTTACTGGAGGGGAAGAATCCACTTCCAAGCTCAGTCAGGTTGTTGGCAGAATTCAGTTCCTTGTGGTGTAGGACTAGGGTCCTTGACCCACTCCATCTTCAAGCCAACAATGGTGGATCAAGTCCTTCTCACACTTGAATCTCTCTGACCTACCCTTCTGCCACATCTCTGTGATTCCAGAGAAGAAAGCTCTCTGCTTTTATGGGCTCATGTGATTAGATTGAGATAATCCAGATTAAGAAAAAAAAAGTGCCATCGAGTTGACTCCGACTCATGGTGACCCCGTGTGTGTCAGAGTGGAACTGTGCTCCGTAGGGTTTGCAATGGATGACTTTTCCAAAATAGGTTGCCAGGCCTTTCTTCTCAGATACTTTGGGTGAATGTGGACCTCCAACCTTTCAGTTGGCAGCCGTGGAGAGTCAACGCTTTACACCATCCAAGGACTCCAATCCAGGATGTCCTAACTCGACGGCACTGGTTTTTTTTTTTTTTAACTTTAATAAGGAAACCCTGGTGGTGTAGTGGTTAAGTGCTACGGCTGCTAACCAAAGGGTCGGCAGTTCAAATCCTCCAGACGCTCCTTGGAAACTCTATGGGGCAGTTCTACTCTGTCCTATAGGGTCGCTATGAGTTGGAATCGACTCAACGGCACTGGGTTTGGTTTTTTTTTTTTTTTTTTTGGTTTAACTTTAATAAGGAGCCCTGGTGGCACAGTGGTTAAAGTGCTCAGCTGCTTACTAAAAGGTTGGTAGTTTGAACCCACCAGCTGCTCTTCGGGAGGAAGATGTGGCAGTCTGCTTTTGTAAAGATTACAGCCTCAAAAACCCTATGGGGCAGTTCTACCCTGTCCTATAGGGTTGCTATGAGTCAGAATCCACTTGATAGAAATGGAAATGAAACTTTACATCTGCAAGGTCCCTTTTGCCATGTTGCATAACATATTCTCAGGTTCTAGGGATTAGGGCATGGATATCTTTGGGGGGCCATTCTACATATCACAGTCATTAAATATCATTTAGAGAAAATACAACCAGTTACAAGACACTAAAATGCATGCAAAAGGTGAGGTCCTAAAAAGTCCCCATGATGTACAAGGTGAACACTGGCTCAAGTTTTAATCATCTTTGAAGATGAACCAGTTCCCAGATCCCAATCAAGAATTCATTGATAATCTGAAAACTGGTTTCAACTGATATAATGTTCTTCTTTTAAATAATCCAAATCTGAAATGTAGTCTGAACTGACATAGTGTTTGTCTCTTGGGTCTACAAACCCATCTTTACAATGGGTTAAGTGTAGGTGTAATAAATTTTATAGTCCTAGTAATGATTTGCGTGTGTTACCAAAATGTTTGAAGCTTTAGAGAAGACGACCTAATAGACTGGTGATTCTACTGAAATACATAGGAGGATTTTACTGATTAAGTTTGTAATCAATGTTAAAATAAGGTGATTTGTAAAATGTACATTTTGATTTATTGTTTAAATGTGTTTATATACATAAATACTGTTTAAATGTCTAGAAAATTTTTACTTAAGTAGATTTATGAAGTAAATAGATTGAATAATAAATAAATAAAGGTGGTTAATGTTCCTCTCCATGTACCAAAAAAAAAAGAAACTCCTCATACATTAACCAGTGCCGTCCAGTCGATTTAGGACCCTAAAAATAGAATACAGCTGTCCACTTTCCCTACACCCATGCCCTGACAGCTGAGTTCTACAGAGAAAAGTCCCACCAGTGAACAATTCAATACGGATTTAAATCCATGGCCTCCAGCCACGCCTGACCCTCAGTATTCCAAGCAATTCATCTGTGGATTCCTTTGCCAGCCTTATTCCTTATCCCCCCAGAATCCAGTTGAAGTCTTCTGTTCTCTCCTTAAGGCTTTTCAACTCTGCCTCCAATGTCTACAGCATACGACCTCTCCTTCTACTTCACTGAAAAACCAGGAACACCAGGCAGGAACCCTTCCTGCTACCACACCTGCAAACCCACCTTCATCCCCATCTCTGCTTCTTCCTGTCAGGTTCCATGGAAGATGAGTCCCTCTTGTCAAGGCAGCTATCTTCATCCACCAGCCACGGATCCCATTTTCTCCAAATATACTCTGATCTTTTATTTTCCTCTCCCCTGAATGCTCAGCTTCTCCCTTTCGATTCATACTTCCCTTCAGCATTCGGCTCAAGTCTCTAAAATCTAAAATAAAAAAGATAGATGTGGATATAGATATCTTCAGTCTTATGTGCCCCTGCAGCTAGCTAGCATCATCTCTCCTTGTTAGAACCAAATATCTTAATAGAAATATCTGTGCTAACCAATTGCTCACCTCTTAAATCACTCGTCAACTATGGTCTCCACTGCTCCACCTAAACTGCCCTCCGCTGATCACTCACAACTTCCTTATCACTAAAGTCTACAGACACTTCCTAGTCCTTCTGTTGCTCAGTCTCTCCCTAACATTTGACCCTATTAACCACTCCCTCCTTCTAGAAGCCCAGCTTCCATGGCTTTGTGCTCTCTATTGTACCCCCCACCCTGACTCTGGCCGTGCTCCAATTTCTGTCCAATTCTTAAATGTTAGTTTTCCTCAAGATATCGCCCTACGATTTCTCCTGTCCTGACTTCTACATTTTTACCTCTAGCCAGGATCTGCCCCCTAAACCTCAGACAAGTACAGAAATGCCCCAGCTACAGTCAATATGCTTGTTATGTTTTTAGGTGCCATCAAGCCGGTTCCAAATTTAGTGACAAAAAAAAAAAAAAAAAATTTTTTTTTTTTTTTTAAATGTACAATAGAACAAAACAATGCCCGGTGCTGCACCATCCTCACAATCGTTGCTATGTCTGAGCCCACTGTTGCAGCCACTGTGTCAATCCATCTCATTGAGGGTCCTCCTCTCTTTCGCTCATCCTCTACTTTACCAAATATGATGTCCTTCTCCAGGGGTTGGTCCCTCCTGATAACATGTCCAAAGTACATGAGACAAAGTCTTGCCATCTTTGCTTCTCAAGAGCATCCTGGCTGTACTTCCAAGACAGATTTAGTTGTTCTTCTGGCAGTCCATGGTATATTCAGTATTCTTTGCCAGCACCACAATTCAAAAGCATCAATTCTTCTTCAGTCTTCCATATTCATTGTCCAGCTTTCACATGCTTATGAGGCAATTGAAAACACCCTGGCTTGGATCAGGCCCATCTTAGTCCTCAAGGTGACCTCTTTGCTTTTTAACACATTAAAAAGGTCTTTTACAGCAGATTTGCCCATTGCAATACGTTCGCTGACAACTTCGATCTTCTCTCCATTTACCACGATGTTGCTATTGGTCCAGTTGTTTTCTTTATGTTGAGGTGTAATCCATACTGAAGGCTGTAGACTTTGATCTTCATCAGTAAGTGCTTCAAATCGTCTTCACTTTCATCAAACAAGGTTGTATCATCTGCACATCACGGGTTGTTAATGAGTCTTCCTCCAATCTTGCTGTCGCTTTCTTCTTCATACAGTACAGTTTCTTGCATTATTTGCTCAACATACAGATTGAATAAGTATGGTGAAAGGATACAACCCTATTGCACACATTTCCTGATTTTAAACCATGAAGCGTCTATCTCCTTGTTCTGTTCGAACAACTGTCTCTTGATCTAAGTACAGGATCCTTGTGAGCACGATTAAGTGTGTTCTGGAATTCCCGTTCTTTGCAATGTTATCCATAATTTGTTATGATCCACATAGTCGAATGCCTTTGCATAGTCAATAAAACACAGGTAAACTTTCTGGTACTTTCCGCCTTCAGCAAAGATCGATCTGACATCAGCAATGATATCCTATGATAGGCTAAAACCTAAAATTATAGTTTTTCTTCCTCAAATCTGTTCTCTCTCCCTTGTTCTCTGTGTCTGTAAAAGGAACTTCCCTGTTGCCCAAACCAACAAGTAGCCATTACACTTGATCCCTCCCTCTTCCATAACCCCCACATCCACTGCTTTCCATCCACCCTGCCTCAAACCACCAATCTCTCAACTTGATTTCTACAAAAGCCTAACTGGCCCCTTGGCCTCTAGTTTTTCCTCCATTCATTCTCCAAACTGAGGTTGCCATAGTGATCTAAGTGAGCTTCACTGCCTAAAACCTGTTAGGGGTTCCCAGTGGACCTTAGAATAAAATTTATATTTCTTAACATGGTTTGCAAGGTCCTTCATGATCTAGCACTTATATTCTCCTCTGTTTCATTTTTTTATCATCTACAAGAGCGCAGAGACATAAGAAATTGCACCACTTATTAACTGAGGCAAAATTGTTCCCTTTGGGAAAAAAGGTATGGTATTTGAATCGAAACTTATCAAGATGAATTCTGGAAAGATGGCAGCATAAACAGACCTTTATCCACAAACACAACAAGAAATACAACAAGAGCACCCAGCTTTGAGGGACTCTGAATCGGGACCAGAGGAAAGCAACAGGGAATTAACTGCAGAGAGGCAAGTATCACCGAATCAACAATGGGTCACATACAGTAGGAAAATCTTTTCTCCCACCATCCCTGCCCCTCCCCCAAGTCATGCGGGCTGCTGGCTGCTGTGAACTGAGGAACTGGCCCCAGAGAAAGAGCCTGTTTCCCTAACCACCACATCCCTTGCCTGTACAAGGAGACAGGACCCCAAGCTTCTGCACAAAGCTCAACAAGGCAGACCTTCCCAGGGGCCCATTTGGAGTGTACCAGCACCTCCCCCACTGGGACATTGTCCATTGCAAGCCCACTGTGAACTGCTACAGAAGGTCCCCTGCAGTGGAGTCTGCTCTCATAGTCAACACTCTACCTTCCTCCCTGTACACCCTATAGATCAGACCTTTGAAATCAACAGGACACATCTCCTGGGGAATCAGTTTAGGTCTGCCTGCTCCCTCTTGGACTCCCTGGGAGGTATGTCCTGTTGGTCAGGATAGAGGCTCCTCCTGATTCCTGTAGCCATAAAAAAAAAATTTTTTTTTTTTTTTTTTTTGATAAATCCAAGATCTGCAGGCCAGACAGCATGGATCTAGTTCACAGGCTCTGCAGATTGCCAAATCCCAAAATCAGCAGGCAAGATGGCAGGTAAGCTGCTAGCTCAAGTCCCAAAAGCCAAACTTCAGGCGTTCCTACCTCTACAATCTTGTTAGCCATTTCCTTGATATAAATCTCTGTATATATGTTTATATGCTTTACTGGTTTTGCTTCTTAGAGAACCCAACCCAAGACATTTGGTACCAAGAGCAGTTTTAGAGAAACAAAATTTTAAGTATGAGTTTTCTGAACTGGTTCTCAAATCTGCTTAAAGATGTTGATGACTCTGCTTCCATTAGTAAAGAGGACACTGCTAATCCATAGCATGAGGTGGCAATACAAATACCCAAAATATCACCACCAATAGATGAGGTATTGATGAGAGGCAAGGCTCTGGGTGATTGCATATTTGATACCTCTCTACAATTTTGTCATAATGACAAGTGTAAGGAAGCTGGCTGGCTGGTCCTACTTTCGCTAGATGAGCTGGTGAAAGAAAGAGATGAGCTCAGGACTTCAGAGTCAAAGCTCAAGAGCCACATAAACAACCTCAAAGTTTCCACTTGTGCTTTGAAAGAAAGCCTTATTTTTTGTAGTAACAGAGCTGATATTGCCAAAAACCAAACCTCAAGTCTTATCTTAAGAGTGGTTGAATTACAATACCAACCAACTGAATTCCCAACATCAAGTGTATGAAATTGAAGTGAGGAAATTGGTTGGGAAGAAATGGGATCCTGAAACTTGGAATGGGGACATATGGACAGATACTCAGGGAGCTGGGGACACTGAGCCCTTCAAGTCCATTGAATCGCTCCTGCCAACAAAACTAGCCCTTTCACTCTCATCTGAAGATATTACTCAACCTTTGTCTATTAAGCCACCCTCCCCATTAAACCATTAGCCCCTCCACACTCATCTAATGAGATGAACCCAGCTCATCTAATGAGATGAACCCAGCTCATCTAATGAGATGAACCCATCTTCTGAGGCAGCTGCCTTACAGAAAAATGTTAAGTGTTCTCAAAACACATCCCCACCACGGATTTTGGCTTCTAGACCTTTAACTAGACTTAAGTTCCACCAAGGCCCAAAAGGTGAAGTACGAAGTGTGACCCAGGAGAAGGAACACTATACTCCAAAAGAACTGCTTGATTTTTCTAATAAGTACAAACAGAAACCTAGGAGACATGTGTGGGAACGACTATTAAGGGTGTGGGATAATGGCACAAAGAACATAAAGATGGATCAGTCTGAGTTTATTGATATGGGCCTCCTAAGCATGGATTCATTTAGTGTTTCAGCTCCAGAGGTTAGGAAAGGATCTAATAGTTTATTTGGTTGGGTTGCTGAAGCATGGATTACACTATGGCCTACACTAAATCAAGTTAGGGAAATTGGCATGCTAGAGTGGATTTACCAGTTTAGACCCAAGACCCACACACGAAGTGCCCAGAGAACACACCTTTTACCACAGCTGTAAGGAACAAATTTGCGAAGGGAGCCCAGGCATCCTTGAAGATTGCTGTGATTGTTATTTTATGGGAACTGCCCTAATTGAATTAAGACACCTAACTACAATGGGGCTGATTGGACTTAGGGTTGGTAGGGCCCAAGTGGCAGCAATCAATCTACAAAGAAAAAGTGGGTGTGGTTACCATAATGGACAGCAGAGTTAAAGCAGTAATCAGAATAGTATGACTCATATGGACTTATGATGTTGGCTACTTAGTCATGGTGTCCCTAGGAGTGAAATAGATAGGAAATCTACTAAATATTTACTTGATCTGTACAAGCAGAAGAATCTAGGTCAAGTGAACAGCAGTCTAACTCAAATTGCCAGAGAGAGAGTCAAGGCCCCCTCAATCAATTCCCAGACTTGAGCAATTTTACAGATCCGCAACCCCTTGAATGAAAGGGAGGCCAGGTCCTCTTGAGGAAGTGCTCCATTTCATTCCCAAAAACTTATACTGTTAATCTCTCTCCCAGCCTTCCCCCAAAGGGGTTTATGGCATTTTGCAACAGTGACTGTTCATTGGAGAAAAGGAAATAATCAGACTTTTTAGAGATTACTGAATACTGGCTCTGAAATGACACTAATTCCAGAATACCCAAAACTTCATTGTGGCAGAATAGCCAGAGTGGGGGCATATGGAGGTCAGTTTATTAATGGAGTCTTAGCTCATGTTTGTCTAACAGTAGGTCCAATGGGTTCCCAAAACCATCCTGTATAGATTCCCCAGTTCCAGAAAAGCATAATTGGAATACATACAGTCAGCAACTGGCAGGACCCCCACACTGGATTCCTGATAAGTGGAGTAAGAGTTATTATGGTAGGAAAAGCCAAGTGGAAGACATTAGAGCTACCTCTACCTAGGAAAATAGTAAACCAAAAGCAATACCGCATACCTGGAGATATTGCAGAGATTACTGCCACCATCAAGGACTTGAAGTATGCAGTGGTGGCGATTCCCACCACGCACCCATTAAACTCACCTATTTGGCCTGTGGAAAAAACAGATGGATCTTGGAGAATAGCAGTGGATTATTGAAAACTTAACCAGATGGTGACTCCAATTGCAGCTACTGTTCTAGATGTAGTTTCATTGCTTGAGCAAATTAATACATCTCCTGGTACTCGGTACACAGCTACCAATCTCGCTAATGCCTTTTCCTTCATACCTATTTCAAAGGAACACCTGAAGCAGTTTGCCATCAGCTCGCAAGCTGGCAAGGCCAGCAATATACCCATAGTGTCCTACCTCAGAGCTGCATCAACTCTTCAGCCCTATGTCACAATTTAATCCTCAGGGACCTTGATCACCTTTCTCTTCCACAAGACATCACACTGGTCTGTTACACTGATGACATTATGCTGACTGGACCTAGAAAAGAAGAAGTGTCAATGACTCTGGACTTATTGATAAAATATTTGCACGCTAAAGGATGGGAAATTAATCCTACAAAAATTCAGTCTCCTTCCACCTCAGTGAAATTTCTAGGGGTCCAGTGGTGTGGGACATTTCAAGATATTCCTTCTAAAGGGAAGGATGAGTTATTGCATCTGGCTCCTCACACAACTAAAAAGGAAGCACAATACCAGGTGAACCACTTTGGTTTTTGTAGGCAACATATTCCTCACTTGGGTGTGCTACTTCGGCCTATTTATCAAATGACTCAAAAAGCTGCTAGTTTGGAGTGGGGCCCAGAACAACAGAAGGCTCTGCAATAAGTTCAGGCTGCTGTGCAAGCTGCTCTACCACTTGGGCCATAGGATCCAGCTGATCCAATGGCGCTTGAAGTGTCAGTGGCAGATAGAGATGCTGTTTGGTGTCTTTGGCAGGCCTCTATTAGTGAATCACAGAGCAAACCCTTAGGATTTTGGAGCAAAGCCCCGTCATCCTCTGCAGATAACTACTCTGCTTTTGAGAAACAGCTTTTTGCTTGTTACTGGGCCTTAGTAGAGAATGAACACTTAACCATGGGCCACCAAGTCACCATGCAGCCTGAGCTGCCCATCATGAACTGGGTGTTGTTTTGACCCACAGAACTATAAAGTTGGACATGCACAGCAGCACTCCATCATTAAATGGATGAGGCCTGAGCAGGACCTGAAGGCACATGTAAGTTGCATGAGGAAGTAGCCCAAATGCCCACGGTCTGCGCTCCTATCACATTACTTTCCATCTCCCAGTCTGCACCTATGACCTCATGGGGAGTTCCTTATGGTCAGTTGACCAAGGAAAACTTGTGCCTGGTTTACAGAGGGTGTGATATGCAGGCACCACTCCAAAGTGGACAGCAGCAGGACTACAGCCCTTTTCTGGGACCTCCTTGAAGGTCAGTGGTGAAGCGAAATCCTCCCACTGAGCAGAGCTTCGAGCAGGGCACCTGGTTGTTCACTATGCTTGGAAGGAGAAATGACCAGATGTGTGATTGTATACTGATTCATGGGCTGTGGCCAATGGTTTGGCTGGGTGGTCAGGGACTTGGAAGGAGCATGATTGGAAAATTGGAGACAGATTTATGGAGAAGAGGTATGTGAATAGACCTCTCTATGTAGCCCAAAGAAGTGAAGATACTTGTGTTTCATGTGAATACTCACGAAATGGTAACCTCAGCAGACGAGACTTTTAACAATCAAGTGGATAGGATGATGCATTCTGTGGAAACCAGTCATCCTCTTTCCCGAGTCACTCCTGTCATTGCTCAATGGGCTCATGAACAAAGTGGCCATGGTAGCAGGATGGAGGTTATGCATGAGCTCAGCAACATGGACTTCCACTCACCAAGGGTGACTTGGCTACAGCCACTGCTGAGTGCCAAATCTGACAGCAGCAGAGGCCCAAAGTAAGTCCCTGATATAGCAACAACCCTAGAGTTGATCAGCCAGCAACCTAGTGGCAAGGTGACTACACTGGACCACTCCACCATGGAAAGGGCAGCATTTTGTTTTTGCTAGAATAGACACTTACTCTGGATATGAATTTGCCTTCCCTGCACACAATGCTTCTGCCAAAACTACCATCCATGGATTTTCAGAATGCCTTATCCACCATCATGGTATCCCACACAGCATTGCTTAGAATCAAGGGACTCACTTCATGGGAAATGAAGGGCGGCAATGAGCCCATGCTCATCTAATTCACTGGTTTTATCATGTTTCTCGTCATCCTGAAGCAGCTGGCTTGATGGAATGATGGAGTAGTCTTCTAAAGACACAATTACAGTGCCATCTAGGTGGGAATACCTTGCAGGGTTGGGGCAATGTTCTCCAGGATGCTGTATATTCTCTAAACCAGCATCCAATGTATGGTGCGGTTTCTCCCACAGCCAGGACTCATGGGTCCATGAAGCAAGGGGTGGAAATGGGAGTCACACCACTCACTATTACCCCTAGTGATCCACTCACAAAATTTTTGCTTTCTGTCTGTGCAACCTTATGCTCTGCAGGTCTGTGTCAGTGGCATGCTCCCACTCGGAGACATGTTGCTGATTCCATTGAGCTGGAAGAATGCCACCTGGCCACTTTGGACTCTTATGCCTCTGGATCAACAGGCAAAGAAGGGAGTTACCATACTAGTGGGTGTGATTGATCCTGATTACCAAGAAGAAATAGGATTGATATTACACAATGGAAGTAAAGAAGAGTATGTTTGGAATGCAGAAGATCCCTTATGGTGTCTCTTAGTACTACCATGCCCTTTAATTAAAGTCAATGGAAAACTACAGGAACCCAATTCTGATACGATTACTAATGGACCAGACCCTTTAGGAATGATGGTTTGGGTCATCACATCAGGCAAAGAACAACGACCAGCTGAGGTACTTGCTGAGGGCAAAGGGAATATGGAATGGGTGATGGAAGGAGGTAGTTCTAAATACCGGTTACAGTCACACGATCAGTTGCAGAAACAAAGACTATAATTGCTATGAGTATTTCTGCTTTGTATATGTGCATCAAATATTTTTGTTTTCTTCACTTATGAAATATAAGATGCAAACAGGGCTGGTGCATTTTCAGTTGTATGTGTGTGTTGTTGTGTCATGTTAGGTGCAAGTGTGGCTTTATAATTTTCTTTATTCAGAGATTATGTATGGTTGAAGGAGATGTCTACAGGTGCCAAGTTTACAAGGGGTGGACTGTGACGGTTAGATTGTGTGTCAACTTGCCTGGGCCATGATTCTTAGTGTTTTGGCAGTAGTATAATGTTGTGATCACTTCCCTGTTGAGATTTGTTATGTGATCACCCCCATGATGGGATGTGCTGTGAGGAGCCAATCAACTGAAATGGAGTTTCCTTAGGCTTGTGGCCTGCATCTGAATATAAGCAGATGTTCTGGCTTTTGACTGCTCTGGATCTTGCAGCTGGCTCCTGTTCATCTGACCTCTGATTCTTGGGACCTGAGCTAGCAGATTACCTGTGGTCTTGCCTCCCAGTCGTGGGATTCCTTGGTCATCACAGCCTCTGAGCTAGAGCCCTGCTCTCCAGCTTTCTGATCTTGGGTTCACCAGCCTCTGCAGCTATGTGAATCAGGAGATGGCTTGCAGGCTTGCCTGACAACCTTGGGATTCATCGATCTTTACAGCCTGTGAGCAAAAGCCCTACTCTCCGATCTGCCTGCCAATCTTGGTTTCACCAGCCCCTGTGGCTACGTGAATCAGGAGAAGACTCTATCCTGATCCATTGACTTGGGACATTCCAGCCTCTACAAACCCGTGATTTTTTTTTTTTTATATATATAGTTACACTCTTTACTGGTTTTGCTTCTCTAGAGAACCCAGCCTAAAACAGACTGCTTATGTACATCCAAACTCCTTATGGGATTTGCTTCATTGGTTTGAAGGTTTAGGGTCATGGTTTCACGGGACATTCCAGTTAATTGGCCTAATAACGTGTTAAGTGTTTCTGTTCTACCTCCTAGATCGTTGCATAGTGCTTGGGGTCTTAAAAGCTTGCAAGCAGCCATCCAAGGCACAACAGTTGGTCTTTACTCACCTGGAGAAATAGAGGAAGAGAAAGAGTCAGGAATAGGAGGAGGATATGGAGTGTGTGGATAATTGCCTCCATCAACAACTGCCTCTTTTATCATGAGAACATCAGAACTGGATGGTGTCTGGCTACCACTGCTGAACATTTTGATCAAAGAGTCTATAGAAGAATTTTGATCAAAAGTGGGGAAATGCAGAACAGAATTTCAAATTCTCCTGGACTCCAGACTTTCTGAAGCCATGGAAGGTGGATGAACCCCTAAGATAATCTTTAAACCTTAAACTAAAAATATCCCCCAAAGCCTTTTTAAAGTCAAACAAGAGATTAGCTTAACTAGTAAAAAGAGGTCTGCGTTGAGAATTATGCTCTTTTAAGAACTATATATATGGGATCAAATTAACAACAGCAGCTGGAAAGATTAGAAAGGAAACTTAGGGGTCAGTGAGTTAATGAGGGAGGAACAACTCAGAAAAGGAGGATGAGAATGGTTGCACAACTCTAAGAATGCAATCAATGTCACTAAATCGTACATGTAGAAACTGTTAGATTGGTGTCTATCTTTCTGTGTGTATTCTCAACAACAATGACAAAATAAATTTTAAAAAACAAACAAACAAACTTATCAGGGCCAAGAAATTGTTCTCGGTCCCACTGAGGTCAGTCAGATCCTGTAGCCTGTGAATCATCTCCATCTGGATCAAGTTCAAATGGAGAAATCTTAACTGACACTATATAATACATTAATAAAAGATGGAGAGGTCATAGATTAAAGGGGGGAAGGAGTAACTCTAACAAAGGGAATATACTCTGGAAGGTGAAAGGCATTGAGCATAAGCGGTTAAGATGATGGACACTGGATCCAGGGTTCATACCCAACCTCTCACTTAACAGCTGCATATGACCTTGAATGAATTACTTAACCTCTCTGTGCTTCATTTTTTTCATCCATAAAATGGAGGTAATAATTGTACTACCTTACAGGGTTGAAAAGCACTTGGAATAATGCCTAGCACAGTGCAAGTACTCAATATATGTAAGTTACTGTTACCATATGAATTAGTAAACAAGTTAAAACTTAAACTTGGGCATGCTCCCAGGATTCTTAGACAATCCTAGAAAAGCAGGTAGGGTTTTGTTTTGTGTGGCCATTTATTTGTTAAAATGTTTCTTTCTCTCATCTGTGTTCACTTTTTTCCATGAACACATAGATTTAGGAAATAATTGCTAGCAAATGCAGATTATACCAAGCTTAGTGGTTCCCCCATACAAGGTAGATTATGTAAATTTTAACATGAGAATGGGAGAGGGCAGGGGATCTTCTTTATAGTTTGCACTATTCATGAGACTATTTGCATACTGGCTACTCTGTAATTTCTATCTACTAGAAAATTGGGAAAGCCCCTGCCAGGGCTCCAAATGAGAAAATTGAAATTGAGTATAAAAGAAAGAGCACAGGGACTATTAGTCTAGATGTCCATGGTGCTCGACTGTGGACCAACCTCATTTACTTGTCCCTCCAAACGCAGGAGGATCTCAAATCTGTGCTCAGACTTTGAAAATTATTCAACAATGGAGACATCTCACCATCAGAGGGCTGAGAAGCCAGCATGGGTAAAATCTGATAATTGGCTTGAAGTTCTCTTGAGTAAAAAAGCAAAGGATTTTGCTGAGCCATTTTTCTGATTGATGTCTTCCACTTAAGACTTCAGAGCCTTTTGCCCTCTGAAGTAAGGGCAAAAGTAAGAACCTGTATGCTGCTTTTGGGGTAAAGGAGTCAGGAAAGACCTCTCAGAATGACACGTAGCTGAGGCCCCAGACACCTGGCCATGTGCTCCTATGTCAGACTGTTTCCCTTCCTGCCCTGTATTGTATTTGCTTGTTGAATCAGCTGCCTCCCCACATGACTTGAGCTCCAAAAGGGCAGATACCATGTCACTTACGTCATCTGCTATCCACCCCACACCTAAACAGAGCCTGGCACACAAGAGGTGTGCTATAAATACTGAATGAATGGCAGTGTGTACATGAGCTGAGGAGTCCTCAGGAACCCAGTTCCCTCCTGCCACTCCATACACCTGCCAGTGCCAAGCAGAGGTCTGGGCAAGAAGCCAAGGCCTGAGCTGCAGAGATCCAGAGTTGAGAAGCTTGGACAGGGTCATGAAGGTCTCTGAGCCTGAATGTAGACAACAAGAGTTCTAGGGGCCACAAGAAGAGTAATGTTAAATATTGTAAGAACTCAAGAAATAGTTTAAACAGAGAAGAAAATATTCTTTGATGGTTATGAGAGGGGGGAGGGAGGGAGGATGGGACAGGGGTATTCACTAATTACATAGTAGATAAGAACTACTTTAGGTGACAGGAAAGACAACACACAAGAGAGGTCGGCACAATTGGACTAAACCAAAAGCAAAGAAGTTTCCTGAATAAACCGAATGCTTCGAAGGCCAGTGTAGCAGGGGCAGGGGTTTGGGGACCATGGTTTCAGAGGACATCTAAGTCAATTGGCATAATAAAATCTATTAAGAATACATTCTGCATCCCACTTTGGAGAGGGGCATCTGGGGTCTTAAACACTAGCAAGCGGCCATCTCAGGTGCGTCAATTGGTCTCAACCCACCTGGGTCAAAGGAGAATGAAGAACACCAAGGACACAAAGTAATTACGAGCCCAAGAGACAGAAAGGATCACATAAACCATGGACTACATCAGCCTGAGACCAGAAGAACTAGATGGTGCCTGGCCACAACCAATGACTGCCCTGACAGGGAACACAACAGAGAACCCCTGAGGGAGCAGAAGAGCAGTGGGATGCAGACCCCAAATTCTCATAAAAAGACCAGGACTTAATGGTCTGAGACTAGAAGGACCCCAGAGGTCATGACCCCCAGACCTTCTGTTGGCCCAGGACAGGAACCATTCCCAAAGCCAACTCTTCAGACAGGGATTGGACTGGACAATGGGTTGGAGAGGGATGCTGGTGAGGAGTGAGCTTCTTGGATCAGGTGGACACTTGAGACTATGTTGGCATCTCCTGCCTGGAGGGGAGATGAGAGGGTGGAGGGGGTTAGAAGCTGGAGAAATGGACACAAAAAGAGAGTGGAGGGAGGAAGCAGACTGTCTCATTAAGGGGAGAGCAATTGGGAGTATGCAGCAAGATATATGTAAGTTTTTGTGTGAGAGACTGACTTGATTTGTAAACTTTCACTTAAAGCACAATAAAAATTTTTTTTAATTCTAAAAAAAAAAAAAAAGAGTAATGTTCACTAGCATGCAGTGAATGCTTACCCCATCCCAGCACCACACTAGCCAATTCACACACATTATCTCATGCCGTCCTCCCACCACCCCATAATTTAGGAACTGTTACCCTGCACTTTATAGATGGGAAACAAGCCACATAGGTAGCAAATATAGAGCCAACATCCAAACCTAGGTCTCTCATGTGTCCAGTACAACTAATCTGGCTCAGCGCTAATGTCATTCTCTCTAGCCAGCCTTCGTCTTCATTCCCACCCTGCCCATTTCCAAGACATGAACTGCAAAGAGCCTGAGCTTACAAGTCCAGAGTCTGGGCTCTAGTTCTAGCTTTGCCATTAACCAGCCAAGGGGCTGAGTTCTGGCCTCATTTATAAAATCAGAGGTTGACCAGATGACCTCAGAAAGGTATCATGCAGGTTTTAAGATCCGTAAGTCTGTTTGAGAAAAATAGAGCAACCTTACTCCACGGCCACCCCCACCCTCCTCACTCCTATAGTGAATACAACGTTCAAAAGAGAATGAGACATTGGTTCCAGTTTGATCTGTTTATTGACAAATCAAATGAGGAAAAAAAAAAGTCACCAAAAGGGGGGTATAAGATCATGAATGTGGTTAACAGGAGGAATGAATATAGCACTGGGGAGGGAAAGTGAGGTCAAAAACATCATTAGAGAAAAGAGGAAGAGAATAGCTGCTAAAATCCTCACAGTTCACCTTTCAATTTTTCAGCCAGCACCCAAACATTCTTTCCAGGGCAGGGTCAACAGCTAGAAATGGTTTAATTATATCTTGGTAGTCTGTCTACAAAATCTGGGAGATGGTGAGCTGGAGGGAATGCAGGTATAGGATTTTGAGGAATTCTCTAGCTTGAACCTGTCACTAAATGGCTGTTTGTGGTGAACTAGGAATCAGGAAGCTTGATCCTGGTCCCAGCTCAGTCATGAACTAGCTTCATGACTTTGCACAAGTCACTGTCCCACTCTGAGCATCTCCTCAGCTGTAAAACAAGCAGGCTCTGCTCTGGCTCTGGCACTCCACAATGCCAAGAGTTCTGGCCACCTCAGCTTGCCTTCAGATGGAGTCCACTCTGTCAGCAGCAGTAGCAGCAATTCAGAGGGAAGAGCATATGCACACTGCACGGCTGGTACACACGCACGAGAAATTCACTCCTGCTGCCAGAGTGGTCTTTGCCAAGAGTGGCTGAGGGAGCTCGGGTTTTGCTCTAAACGGAAGGCAGGGTCAGAGGACCAGGGTGATCCAAACAAACCAATCACACACTACAGAGGGTCTGGGAATGAAGCGGTGAGGCAGGATGAGCAGAGGGCTATGGGCTTTGGGAGGGGGTGGGGAGGGATCGGGAGGTAGAGCCATGCTGGCACCTCAGTGTGTACCAGACTCCTAATTTCAGAACCCACCCAAAAAAAACCGAGGCCTGGGCCCCTTGATCTAGTTGAAGCAGCTCTTCAGGTAGAGATGCCTCAATCGGCATCGAGATCCTTGATTCCTGTGGGATTGACACCATCAAAACATGGAGGGTGTCGTCTCCACTGGCTGAAGTAAAATGAGGTAGGCTGGATCCATTCTCTCTCTTCCCCTGTCTAGGCTGACTAGTGGGCTACTTGTAGCTGCCTTCCTCCCACCCCAGCTCCGAGCCACTGCCCTTCCTTAACAGCTGGGCGGGCCTGGCCTGGCCTGAAAAAGCCACCTGTGAAGCCAGGGAGCCAGCTGCCTCCCAACAGCCCACTCAATCTGTCAGCTGTGACAGCTCCAAGGGCAAAGGTCCCTAGTGAACAGGTTGAAGGGAGGAGCCCACATTCAGGGTTTCTGTTTGGGAGAAAAATGTGGTTCCATTTCAGTGGACACAGAGCCACACTGTTTCATAGCTAAGACAGCCAGAAATAAGATTCGGGGGTGTGTATGTGTGTACACAAGCGCACCTGCATGTGACAGGGCAAAAGGATACTTGGGGAAAAGACGCTGAGCTTGGCCTAGCTTGGTAGGGGGCTTTCTACTTCCCAGGCTAAAATTGCCAGAGGCCCGTATCTGACAGCCTTTGACAGATTCTCTGAATACCTCAAACTGGTGGTGTTTCCATAGGGACACTGGTCCCTAGTTCAATGCAATTCAACAAAGCTTTATGAAGCAACTTCTCTACAAAAGGCACAACTGAGGGCCCCCAAGTGTGAGAGCACTGCTGGGGACGGGAGACCTAGCAGCAGACACCCAGGAGCCCTGGGGCAGAGGGGGCTCCACCGTGCTCCAGCTTACTGCTCCAAGGCCTTGAAGGACAAGGGAGTGCCACTCTTAGCAAAGGCCTTCATCAGACTGCTGGGATAAACGCAGCCCAGCTTCTCTGGGGTCGGGAAGCCCCACACCCTATAGAGAGACAGGCTCAGCCGGTCCCCGATATAGAAGGGACCCACCCATTTGGCACTGCTGCCATTTCTGGGGAGGGACAGCAAGAGGACCTGGTCACCCACATTCCACTCCTTCTCCTGGCTCTCCTGCTTAAAACGCCTGTTCTCCGCCTTCTCAGACGCCTTGTCGGCCACCCTCCAGTGCAGGTCCAGCAGTTCCCCAATCAGCTGGAGCAGGAAGATGTCCATCTTGAGCCCTTCAATGTTGGCACTGCTCATCTCCCACCAGAGGGGCTCAGCCAGCTTCACCTCACCCCCCGTCAGGATCTGGGATGGCGTGGCCTCCGTGGAGGAGGCCCTGAAGGCCAGGTGCAGCAAGGGCAAGGACGCCGCCCACTTCTTCCCATGAAGGAAGATGAATTCTTTGAGGGCCCTCTTGAATTCCCAGTAGGCCCCTGAGCTTGTCAGGCAGGGGAACTGAAGGTCCCTACTCAGGGAGGCTGCCTGGGCCCCCAGGGCCAGCCCACAGCTCACAAGGACATGCCGGGCAAACTGGGAGCCCTGGGCTGCCTCCAGCCTCACAGGAACACCCCACCTGGCAAACACGTGCTGCAGCAGCACCTGGGCCACAGCCGTGTGCGTGTAGGGCTTCAGCGGGAAGGCCTCCACCCACCTGGTGTTGGGGTCAGCCACAATAAGCACGTGCTTGTGGCCCTCCTCACTGATGGTGACTGGACCCACCACCTCGATCTGTAGGTTCGACCAGGGGGCGGTTGACCTGATGGGCCACAGGGACTCAATAGCCTTCAACTCGCTGCCTATGAGATTCCTGGGGATGCAGAACAAGCAGCTTCTACAGTACTCTCTCACGTGCTCCTGCATCCCAGGCCACCACCCCAGCAACCGCAGCTTCTTGTAGGTCTCCTCTGGCCTCTGGTGGGCCCCCATGGGGAGGTCATGCACAGAGAAAATCAGATCCCTCCGGAGTTGCCTCGGGATGACCCAGACCCTGGGCCTCTTGTCTCCCTTGAACATAAGCAGGCCACTCTCCTTGTCAAGGCTGAGGGAGTTAAAGGCAGAAGCGAAGGGTGAGGAGTTGGGCAATTTCTGCCCAGCCTGCAGCTTGGCAATGATATCTGCCAGGGTGCTATCACTCAGCTGCAATGCCAGCAGGTCAGGCCTCTTGCCCTTGGTACGGGGAGACACTACAGGGACTGGTACATCCTTTGGCAAATTCCACCACTGCCCACCCCCCTGGGCACCCTGTTTGGCCAGGGTGTCCACTGTCACTGCAAACAGGGACCCCCGGTAGGAGGTTCGGTAGATAAAAGGGAGGGCTGAGAGGCCAGAGGTGAGGGATATGATGTAGGAGAGCAGGTCTGGGTGAGGTAGCGGAGCCCCGTCAGAGGAGAGGAAGCCCCGAGCCCTCCAGAGGGGAAGGAGCTCCCAGAGGAGGCTGAAGATCCAGTTGCAGTGGGTGAGGAAAACCACAGGAAGGCTGGACTGGCCAAAGCGCTCCAACCCACAGGCCACAGCCGCCAGATGGGCATAGGTTGGCGTGTAAGGGGAACAGGAGAAGGAAAGGGAGACAGGGGGGCTGGTAGGAGACAGGATATAGAGGCCAAAGCCAGCACACCACTCATCCTCACGGTAAAAACAATAGCCTGACATGTGGATACAGACAAAAGTGGACAAGTCGGAAAAAGGAGGCAGAACCTGGAAAAAACGAGGCATGGAGGCAGCAGGCGTCAGGAGTCGGTTTTCCCCCAGCAGACCCTGGAGAAGGGTCAACTCCAGGGCCCTCTTGCCTTTGTCCTGTACCAAAAGGGACCATCGGATCAGCCATGCTTTGGAAACCCTACAGCCCTGCCTAGCCTTGGGGTCCACAGAGGTCCGGGAGGCATAGGAAAGATCCAGGACCACTGGGAAGTCCCCAATGCAGCGGGAAAAATGCTTGAGGGCCCAGGCTACCGCATAGGGGCTGTCTCCCCCTGACTGCGGGCCCTCGCTGTCCTCGTCAGGGAGGAGGGGTTTCGAGGTATAGGCTATGGGGTGCTTCCTCCCTGAGTGCTCCTGGTAGAGAGTGGCCGTCAGGGCCACCTTGCTCACTGTCACCTCCAGCCAGAAGGGCAGCTGGGAGTTGGGGGCCATGAGGCAGAGGGCAGACACCAGGGCTCGCTTTAGGGCCAGAAAGGCCTTTTCGTGCTCCCAGCCCCACTGCCAGTCCGGCTTCTGCTTGAGGAGGCTGTGCAGTGGGCCCACAAGGGCTTCATAGTCAGGGATGACATCCCGGTGGGAGTCCATGAACCCCACAAAGAAGGAGAGTGCAGTGAAGTTGCTAGGGACTGTCAGCTGGGCCAAGTGGGCCAGAACCTGCTGGCAGGGAGCCTTCCCATCCCAAGGAATGCCCAGGTAGGGAGAAGCCCCCCCAGGCAGAAGATCAATGTCCAGGGCACCGTCAGGGGGGTCGTGGAGGCTGAGGCACCGAAGGATCTCCTCTGACAGGGAGGGACACTCAACTCCAAACACTGATGCCAGGGAAGAGTCACAGTCATCTTCCTCAGCTGGCCTCTGTATCCCATGACCCTCTCTCAGCTTCTCGTCCTGTCTTTCCTTCTCCACCTTGACTTCTTCCACGTGCTGTAGACTCTCCAGGGGCTCAGGATCAGCATCATCACTCAACTCAGAGATGCTGGCTGAGCTGGAAGGAAGAGTCTTCCACACCTTCAGGAAGTTGCCAATGTCAGTGTCCAACCTACATCAAAAGAGCAGAGTGGAGGGACTGGGGGTCCTGATGGAAGAGGAAGAAGGGTAGCTCCACGCCAAGAGGTCATCCACGAGGAAAACCTCATCTGTGGAAACCCTATGGAGTCTCGCCCATTCCAAATGGCACAGCCTAAGGAGCATCAGGCAGGCCCCTGCCACAAATACCTCCTCCATCTCCTCCTGCACATGCCAGAGCCTCTGTATTCAAGATTCATCTGTGCTTTGAAGGCTTCTCAATCAAAACCTCACTGACAGGTAACACTGAAACCAGTTTTAAGCCAATGGTTTCATAAGTGTTAGATGGTTGGCAGCTTGCAACCTGACCACAGGATGAGCAATGCAGGAAGAGATCAAGAAATGGGAGGAGAGCCTGACAGGGACTTGGGGGACACCATAGACAAACCTCATCCACACCAATTTTTTCCAAACTGGCGAAATGGGACTGGAGGACCTGGTGGAGGAAGCAGTGCCCTGCCGAGAAGGTCCTGACAGCAGTCCCCTGCTGGGCCCAAAGAACTGGAAGGGTGGCAGCAAGGTGGCTTGATGGGAGTGGAGGTCAGAGGATCTGAGTTACTCCAAACCAGTTCTGCCAGCACCAGCAAAGTGACCTTGGAAAAGTCACCTGAGTATCAGATTCCTCATCTGTAAAATGAGGATAGTGGTCACTTATATCTAACTCAAGTTGTGAGGATCGAACGAGATGACGAACGTAGAAAAAAATTCTGATTGGGTATCTACTCTAGAGAAAGTTCCCTTATACATACACAATGAAACTAGAATGAGACTTCTGAAAACAGAATGTTCACTGCAGCCTTGGTACCAACAGGATAAAATGGAAATAGCTAAAACGGCCCTCAATAAGAGAACAGATAAACACATTGCATGTTCATGCAAGGGAATCCCACACAGCCATTAAAGTGAGCTACACAATTAACATGGCACATGCCTAGAAAATTAAGGAAACAGTGAGTACAAAAGGCAAGTTGTGGAAGGATATATATAGTCTTAAAGTAATATGTAAAATTTTAGAACTGTAAAACCATTCTGTAAGTAATTTATGGATACATAAACACTTGGTAAAAGTATGCAGACATAGAACAGTCAAATGACTCTCCCCATTCTAAGCACAGGACAAATGTTGGCTAGCACTAAGGGAAAGTTCCCATCGGTCCCAGGAGGGATTGGGAGGTAAGGGAGGCCTGGTCCCTTACCTGTTTGGCTTCTTCAGAAACTCATCCAAGGTGGGGCCATCACGGCCCAGGGGGTCATCTGGCACCATGAAGAGATTGCCGGCAAAGGTGAAGGGCAGCAGGCTGGGCCCAGGAAGGAGGAGGCACAGTCACAGAGAAGACCTTGACCCACCCACACCCTGTTGTCACCCGGGTGTCTCCACAGCCAAAAAGGGGCTGAGGCCCACATCTCCTCCTGGGAAACAGCGGTGAGTACTACTGCAAACCCCTCTCTTGGCCCCAACATCCCCCAGCCCAGGGGCTGCCTGACATCCAAGCGGAAGGAACAGTACGGCCCCCAGGGAGCCACCTCACCGATCTTTAACCATAAGTTTCTTGGAATTATTCATCAGGACGTGGATCTGTTCATTGGTGACAATGATGCCATCTGTCTCCTCTGCCAGCTTTACCATGAACCTTCAGCAAAAGGGAGAGTTACTAATGACCCAGTAACCAACCCCTCACTCCTTGCAGCCTCCCACTGAGGTGACAAAAATTCTACCCTTCCTAGTCAGGGAGCCAGCGCGCCCGGAACACATCCCTTCTTGATGCAGCCATATGGGATCCCTGAACATCCCTCTGTCTGTTTCACCCAATAGCCACCTAGGAGGGGGAACTTGGATGCACACACACTCAAGTACACATACAAACACACCCCCCTATTACACACACAGGCATACACACACGCAACATGTACAGACATATACACGGAAACCACATACTTGTCCACATTCACACATACATATATACTGCTTCAGTTTTCACATCTGTAAATTGGAGATAAATACCCACCCTATATTGTTGTGAGGATTAAATTGAGTGAGATAATGCATTTAAGTGTCTAACTCAGTGCCTGTCACACAGCATACGCAGAAATATTCCATATTATTCCACATCAATGCACATCCATATACATGCCAAGACATGTATGTATGCTAACACATATACAAACACATGCCTGGACAAACAAATCCATTTTCTTGAGGATCACTTCTCCTCTAAAGAGGGGTGTGACCAAGAAAGAAAAAGCAAAGGTGAATTACATCTCAATATTCCCTGAAGGTTTCCATTCCCATTACTCCAGCATGCTATTCCACAAGTGCCCAGCAGAGGGGCCTCTGTAGAAAAGCCATCTCCCTCAAATCCAGTCCTGCTTTAGAGTCTGAGTCGGAATCGACTTGAGGGCAGTGGGTTAGAGTCCTTACCCTGGTGGCGTAAATGGTTAAGTGTTACAGCTGCTAACCAAAAGGCTGGCAGTTCTAATCCACCAGGCACTTCTTGGAAACCCTATGGGGCAGTTCTACTCTGTCCTATGGCCTCACCGTGAGTCAGGGTCAACTTGATGACAACATGGGAGTTTAGGACTGACAAGCAGGGAGACGCTGGTATTTAGCTAGGGGGCCGGGCCAGCCTAACTCCAATTCCAGAGCCCAGCCCAGGAACCCTAACCACATACAGCCATACATACTTCCTTCCAAGGCCAGGTGTGGGTGGAGGAAAAGATTGATGCACCTGCTTGAGACATTAACTTCAACCTAACTGGCACCCAAAACCAGGTGCCTGCGGTACCTCTGACACTCAGTTGAAGCACTAGAAGTCACCTGAGCTAGCCTGACATAAAGCAGCTAAGTCTTTACTCATCATTCATGGAGAAAGAAAACCTGTTAATAATTAAGGGAAATCAAACTCCAGCATTCCAAAGTCAGGAGTGACCCTTGGCTTGCGCAGAGCCAGCCTTGGGGCCTTCTCCTTGCTTGTGTCCCTTCTGCCTACAGAGGGCCCACGCCCCACCCCTTCCTCTCTGGACATGATCCCTTCTGGAGTGTTTGCCTTCATGTCTCCAGAGCAGATGGGGCAAGACTCCAGCTAACACAGCGGCCCTGCCCAGCCCCTGGCCCCACAGAGAGAAATCCTGGGGAGCAGGCACACCTATAATCATAAGTGGTGATCTTCTTGCCATTCTCCAGCTGGGAAGGGGTGATTGAAAGCATCTTGAGGGAGTGTAGCTTCGTCAGAAAGTGGCTCTCTGGAGGTGAAAGGCAGAAGACAGAGACGGTAAGAAAGGCTAAGTGGAAAAGGTGGGAGGATGCAGCAGAAAGGCAGGGAAGAAGAAGCCTGGGGATGCTGGAGAGGCCGGGTGGGCAGGGGACAACTCACCTCTCACCCTTCGGTTCTTCTTCAGCTGCCAGGTTGGCACAAACACAGTGACCTCTCGGTGTCCCCGGTTCCAGAAGTACTGCACCGCCATGGCAATGCCACGGCAGGAGAAGAAGTGCTGGAGGCCATGCCTGTGGGGTGGCCGGGGGTGAGGGGGCAGCCTCCTGAGCCAGGAATGGCCCGGCCTCGCACTTCTCCTCAGAGCCAGCCCTGTGGGGCCTCAAAGTGGGCAAAGACACCAGCAACAAACGCCCTGCTCCCTCCATCATCAAACATTCTGTGAGCACCCACTGGGTGCAGGGCACTGCCGGACGCTGTGCATGGGTGTGTGCATGTGTGTGTACGTTTGCATGTAGGGGTGGCGAGGGCAACAGGAGGAAGAAGACAGCCTCTACACTCAAAGAGCCCATTTTAGAGGCTGGAAGCTAACATTCACTAATCATCTACTGGGTGCTGGGTGTGTGCTCAGCACAGATAACTACCAAGTGGCAAACTGAGTGGCATGGCCAATAAGCGCTGTGAAGGGAGGATGATCTCTAAGGACTGGCGAGGTCGGGAAATGCTCCATGGAGGAATTGCACTGCACCTTGAAATTTGCGCTAAAAGTTTAAAAGCTGGCCTGGGGTTGACAGATGTTATCCTGTGTGAGCCAGCCTGGCAAGAGCATGGGCCTTGGCATTGGACAGACCCAAACCCAAAGGCCAGCTGGCGCCTTCCTGGCTCTGGCAGCTTGGGCAACATCCTTCACCTCTCTGAGCGTGCGTCGGCATTAATCAAGGAAGGAGAACAGAAACCTACCTTTGCAGGGCTGCTGTGAAGATTCAATGTACACGCCTGGCATGTAGTAACCACTCCACATGTGCCCCTTCCCTCCCCCATTTTTTCCCAACTTGAACCCTATGTCACCATGGGGTGCCCACGTTCCATCTCCCACAGATGCCCTGCCCCAGGTCCCCAACATCCCCAGCCTACCCCAAGCCCGCCTGTGGCTACTCACACCATGGCCACACTACTGCCATCAATGACCACTCGCCGCAAGCCCTGGTCTCCAGGTTCCCCCGACAGGCTCAGCTCGAAGGGTGTATTCAGGGCCTCATGGTACCTCTGGAAGCTGGTCACTGTGCCGTTCGCCTGAGGGTGGCGAGGCGGTTGCCTCGGGGCCCCTTCCCATGCTCCCAGGAGACTCTCCATCTGAGGACAGTGCTGACTGCTAGGGGCCAGGGTGTGGTTGGGCTGGGGACCCTGCCTTCCGACCTCCCCCTGGCCCTTCGGGAAGGTGGCACCGCCCTTTGATGAAGGCTGGACCTCACTCAGGAGTTTTGCTACATCCAAGGTTGGCCCTGAATCTGGGGGTGCCTTCTGAGCTGCCGGCGTTTTGGGAGCCCTGGAGGCTTTGGAAACTGTATGTGCTTTGGGGGCTGCAGGTGCCTTGGAAGCTGTAGACCCTGTTTTAGCTGCAGGTACAGTTTGAGCTTTGGACATTTTGGGACCTGCAGGTGATGTTTTCACTGCAGGCATCTTCTGAGTTGTGGGCGTGTGAGGGGTTGTGGGCACCACTTGAGTTGTGGGTGCCATTTGACCCACGGCTGCTTTCTGAGCTGTGGGCAGCCCCTGAGCCGCTGGCTTTGTCAGAGTTGAAGGCACTTTGTGAGCTGCAGGTGCTGTGTGGACTGCCGGCATCATCTGAGCTGGAGGCACTTTGGGGGCTGCAGGCGGCATTTGAGTCGTGGGTGTTTTCTGAGCCATAGGCACCACTGCAGCCATGGGCACTTGCAGAGTTTCAGGCACTGTTTGAGCATCCAGCACTGACTGGGTTGTCATGGCCAGGGGTCTCTCTTGAGCTGAGGGCATCCTTTGCCCTGTGAGTCCCACTGGTAAGGGCCCCTCTTTTGGCTCCTTACAATCCCATTCTGTATTTCCTTGATCCCCTGGCTCACCTACAGCTTGAAGTTGGGGTGTAGTGGTAGAAGGTAGCCCTATCTGTGCCAGTCCTGGGCTAACTCTGTCCTTTACACCAGAGGCCCCTGGGACCACCAATAAACTCATGACTTTTTTGGAAGTCTCTGGCCTCGGGCAATTCTGTAGGGCCACCTTTCCTCCCAGCCCCCCATCTGGTCCACAAGCTGGGCTTTCCACATTGGGCAAAGGTGACAGTTCCTTTGGCTTCCACTCCAGGTTTAAGGGCAAAGGGTTCTGCCCTGGCAGCTTGAACTGAATGGGGCCCAAAGGCCTCTGCCAGAAGGGAAAGTTGAAGCACGCCTGGGACAGGAGCCAGGCCAGGTGGAGAGAATGCAGTTCATTGATCCTCCAGAACGTTGCAGCAATAGCCCCTGGCCACAAGGGCCCAAAGGCTGGTCCTGGGCTCCAGGCCTTCCAGGGCGGGCACACACCTAGGGCTGATACCGGAGGCTGGAAGGAGAGTTTATCTTCCACCTTCTGGACCTGCCTCAGCTGCGACAAGGCTTGTGTGTGGTTCACGGAGTCTTGGCTGCTGGTGGTTTGCACTGGTCCTTCCTCGAGCACATTGTCCGTGCCACCTTGGCTGTTGGAACCGACCCTAGAGGAAGCCCAAGTTTATTGGAAAGGTAGGAATGTAGCTATTACTACTTCCTTAGGGGTGGGGGAGCAGGGGTAGGTTTAGAGAAGCCACTTATTCTCCAGAACTTACCGCACTAGCTGGTTTGCTGTCTCCTGCTGTTTGGTCTGGGCTGAGATCTCCTGAGGGCCAAGGATGCCTGAGACCAGGGGCCCGGTGGCTCCCAGGCTGGTTAACCTCTTCGAATCCTCTGGACCCCCATTCTGGAGGGTCCCCATTTCCAGCAAGGGCCCAGGACCCTCCCCCACAGACACCATGGCCGGGCCTTCCTTGTGCTGGTGGGGAGGGCAGATCAGGAGCTCTGGGTCAGAGAGGGTGTCTGAGGTGCCAATGTGGCCCAGCCACTCGATGATGTCCTCCTTGCCTGCCGCATCCCGCACCAGGCTCAGCAGCAGCTCCTGGACTGCGGGGGGCAGCTGTAGCAGGTCCCCTGCATACTGGTCACCACGGATCCACACCAAGGCCCCAAAGGCCCGGGTCACCTCGGCCTCCCAAATCCCCCGGGGGGTCAGGAGAGGGGCAGGGCCCCAGCGCAGCCGCCCCACCAGCTCCTCCAGCCAGTTCTGGGTCATGATGAAAGACTCGGTCAGCCCGCCCACCATCAGGGAGCCCGGGGGGCCAGGCACCAGGTAGGCCAAGGTGCTCCAGCAGAGACAGTCGAGGAAGAGGCCCTGGGCCCCAAGGAAGGCGCAATGCAGGATCGGCGGGTAGCGAACCTCCTTCCACAGCTCGGGGCTACACAGGCCCTTCAGATACTCCTGGGCACAGTGGGGCAAGCACAAAGGAAATCAGCCCTTTGCAGGCCTGGCATCGGCTCTGTCGTCCCCCACCCACAACTCCTATCCCCGCTAAGCATGTGCCAGAGGCCAGCTCCTCTCTCAATGGTCCTGCCACCTCACACACCCATTTCTTTCCAGGGAACCCTCTGACAAAGTGGAGTAGGCCTGGAGGAGGGAGGCAGGGGAAAACCTGGGTTATAGTCAAGGGACCTGGTTCCAACTTGACCTCAAAAGATTAGGTTAATTTTGGGGAAGTGATCATCTTCTCAGTCTCGGCCTCAGTCTCTTCACCTGTAAAATGGCCTATTAAGCTAGATACTTCTAAGGTCCAGTCCTACTCTGGCATTCTAGGATTCCATAAGAGCCAAGGGAGAGGGGGCTGCACCCTCTACACACCACGAACATAACAACGATGATTAAGCACACAAGCTTAAAGGAGACTATATAGCTTTGAATGGCAGCTCTGCCACTTCCTAGTTATATGACTGGAGCAAGTTATTTATCCTGCCTGTGCCTAGATTTCCTCAGCTGTAAAATGGGGATGATAATAGCTCCTGCTTCATTAAGCCATTGTGTAGCTTCAGTGAGTTAATACATGGGAGTGAACAAATTCAGAGCCACTGTACAGTCTTTAAAGGGCTCTGTAGCTTGCCCAAGGGCCCCCAGTTAGAGGGTGACTGGACTAGCATCACAGCCCACATCTGTCTGACTCTGAAACTGAAGCTCTTTCCACCTCCACTGGACGACTGCACAGTGACTTCGGGATAATCCTGTGGGATTCCAGCTTAATCACCCTCCAGAAGGTCTTCTAGAACAACCTGTACCTGTAACCATGGTAACTCTGTTGCCTAGAGGGGACAGAAGAGAAGATAAGACGCTGGGCCAGTGTCCAGGGGAACCCCGCAGCTATGCACAATAGCTGAACCAAGAGGAGGGCCTCTGGCTCTCTGGGCAGACCAAGCCCTCCCATAAACAGGGCTCACGTACTCAGTCTTTAGCTGGGATGAGTAGAAGGAACCCTGGTGGCACAGTGATTAAGTGTTCACTGGCTAACCAAAAGGTTGGTGGTTCGAACCCACCAGTCACTCCACGGGAAAAAGATGCAGCAGTTTGCTTCTGTAAAGATTTACGGCCTTGGAAACCCAATGGGGCAATTCTACCCTGTCCTGTAGGGTCACTGTGAGTCAGAATTCAACTCGAGGGCGATGGGTTTGGTTTGAGTTTGGTGATGAGAAGAGGTTAGGTTGCTCCACTTTATAGGTCCAAGGAAGCAGCAGCGCTCCCCTCCTAACCAACTGAATCACGTTGATTGCATTTGCCCTCATATCCCCCCACATTCCTGTGTCTATGACAGTCACCCCTCTTCCTGCTTGCCATTAGTAAACTAATGCTCCATTTGGGATCTCCAACACCCATCTTGAAGACCACTGCAGCCCCTCGGCTCAGTTCCTAGGCCATCCTGTTCTGCTCAGACCTAGGCTTACCTCCACCACCTGGCCCAGGCCATGAACCTCCAAGCACCTCCCCAAGGAACCTCATATACACCCAGACACTTAGGCCCAGGTCTATTCTCTTTTCAATCTGTCCAAGACCTAATGGACATCCCAAGCCAACATCTCCTATGTGGAACCTCAGCTCATTCCATTGACCAACAAGGGTGGATCTGACTAGGTACCAAAAAACACTCACATTATTCAGTTGCTCCCCACATTCCAACTACTTGAAAACAATATGTAAAATTAAGATATGTGCAGGGGAAGAAGATTACAGTTCCTTTCTTTCTCTTTTTGCAAAGAGCTTAAGTCTTTATTGTTATATCAACTGTTAAATATTTTTTAATTAAAAATATATACTGTTAGTTGCCATCAAGTTGACTGCGACTCATGCTGACCTTATGTGTAACAGAACAAAACACGGTCCAGTCCTGCACCATCCTCACAATCTTTGGTATGTTTGACTCTACTGAGACTGATACAACTTTTAAGATAATAAATCTGAACTAATATTTATTCAGTACTTACTATGTGTCAGGCCCTTTACATACATTATCTCATGTATTCCTCCCTCCGTCCTATAAGGACATTACTATCATCCCCATTTTGGATGAGCAAGGAAGGTCACACATCCAAGGTCACACAGATAGTAAGCCAGGATACTCAGGCACTCTGACTCCAAAGTATGGGGTCTTACCCATGATGCTGTCTATACTGTAGAGAAAGAGAAGATAAGGAAAAAAACAGGCATTTACATTCCAGAAAACATCTACAACTTTCCTACTTAAAGCCTACCCAGACCTTTTTCCTCTAAGAGGAGAAAAGGCAGAGAAGAGACAGGAACAACTGGACAGATAAGTGATATGAAGATGAAGAGAAAATAAGCACAGAAAAAGAGCCATGTATTTATAAAAATATACTGCCAATGTCCCACAGACCCTTTGCCAACTCGTAAATTAAATCAAAACAGTAACACCCAATATTCTAATACTACTCTATACTTGATCAAGATGTTTTATTATTTAACACCTGGCTTAGGATTCTCCTTTCTCTTAAGTCAATTACAATTCATTGACTGCCTTCCAGAACCAACCCAATCTGCACTGCAGAATACTCAAAAGGTTCAGAAAATGGCAGCACTAAGAAACTCTGGAATTGGGGGCGAAGGGGAACCTAAAATAAGGAGGACTAAGGTAAAGATGTTTGAGGAGCAGATAGATCCAGGAGCCCATTCCCCGCCATAGAAGCTTGGCAAGTACCTCCCCATTCCAGTAGATGGCTGGATGTTTGTTTTCTAGAGAGTGGAAAAGAGGATCTCAGGACTAGAGGTCAGTCAACATATTGCAGAACATGGGTATCATATGAAAACCGTAGGAAGAGTGAGGGGGTCGAATAATGATATACACAATGAAAACTGAATGCAGAGAAACTCATTCTTCCATTCAGAGCATTGGCAGCAAGACCCTGACTCTCCAGACCACAGAGTAGAGGGATATATTCTGGGAAGTCTGACCAGCCCAAAGGCAAAGGGCTAATAGTGACAAAGTGGGTACCCTAGCAGACAGTGCCCCCAAATCTCTATACATTCAAGCTCAAAATCAACAAGCCTCACCCACAAAATGCTGTCAATCAGGTGCTTCTCCTCCACTCTTAATCATAAAGAGATAAGCAACGATTACTAGACTTAGGGGGAAAAATTCTAACGTGAAATATAAAGACCAAAATATACAGATAAAAAGCCACATGAAGGGAAAGAAACTAGGCAGGTATGAAAACATCAAAAAGCTTGCTATCATAGTTCTCCTCAGAGAAATAATAGAGTACAGTGTATACCCTTAACAAGAACAGGATGCTATTTTTTAAAAAAGCATTGAGAGAGAACAGAAAAGACTCTTAGACATTAAAAATATGATGGCAGAAATGAAAGACCAAAGAAAAAGTTTAGAAGATAAAGCTGAGGAACTCTCCAGAAAGCACAGCAAAAAGTCAAAGAGTTGGAAAATAGAAAAAATAAGAAAATTAGAGGACCGGTTCAAAAAGCTCAGTGTCTGAATAGAAATTCTAGAAAGAGAAGCCAGATAAAACACAGGGAAAGAAATCATCCACAAAATTGATTTCAAAAAATTTCCTAGACCTGAAGACCGTATTGTGTCCATATTGAAGGGACCATCAAGTACTGTGCACAATGGATGAAAACAGACCCCCACAAAGGCACATCTCTGGGAAGCCTCAGGATACTAGGGAAAAAGAGAATATCCCACAAACTTGCAGGGAGAAAAAAACATCACATACGAAGGACCAGAGATCAAAATAGCTTCAGACTTCTCAAAAGCAAGAAGTCTATGGAGTAATGTCTTCACATTTCTGACAGAAAATACTTTTCCATTTATAGTGTATTTATATTTTAGAAATATGTTTTTAAAATTCATTTACAAAATCATAAAAAAACATTTTTAAAGACAAATTATCAATCGAGTGGAAACCCTGGTGGCGCAGTGGTTTAGAATTCGACTGCTAACCAAAAGGTCAGCAGTTCCAATCCACCAGCTGCTCCTTGGAAACCCTATGGGGCAGTTTTACTTTGTTCTATAAGGCCACTACGAGTCAGAATCGACTCGACGGCAAAGGTTTGGTTATGATTTATCAATCAAGTGACCTTCGGATATGGAAGGTTCTCAAATTTTACCTCCTATAAAACCTTTTCAGGGAGCTGCTGGAGAGCATTTTCCAGCAAATCAAGGAAGGAATCCGAGAAAGGAGATCCAACATAGGAAAGAACCAGTGAGAAGAAGACAACATCATTCACATTAAGACATTCCAGAAATCACTACTGAATACCTACTACGTGCCAGGTACTGTTCTAGAATGGCAACTGTCCCCAGGCATAGAAGACAACTAGTTCAGATTGTAGACTATGACTCAAGAGACAAGCGTGTTGAGAGCAGTTGTCAGCATACCCTCTACCACTGCACCATCTTTTTAACCTGAGGAAACTACTGATGGATGTGCTCCACCAACCCTTGAAAGAGGAAGACACGTGGTCCAGGAAACAAGGCACTTAACAAAGAAAAAAACAAAGAAATGCCCAGGATGACAGTAAACTGAAGTCTCAGAATGACAGCTGTGCAGGCTTGGAAAGCAACTGACCAAGCAGGAAGGATGTCTTCAAGGAAAGATTTGGAACTGAAAGAACAACTTGAACAGAAGCATTGACCTTGTAGAAAATTGTGCTGAGAGGCTACCGGAAGTTGTAAGAATTAACAAAAGGTACAAAGAAAAAGAAGCAAATTGAAAAACCAGAAGTTATTAACCTCAGGGAAACCAAAAAGTAAGAAAACATAATCACAATACATATCAATGCTTAGATGTGAGTGATATTTTCATAGGCATAATGATGCAAATACTAAATACAGATTTAACAGAAAAGTGAAATATAGTTACATTGGGAAGAGAGAGGGGACAGCAGTGTAAGGGAGCCAAATCCTCACCTAGGATAACAGGCAATGCAAAGATGACCTCTAAAATTGATTCATCAAAAGATAATAGTATATACATATTTTTCAAAACTACATGTAGGAGCCCTGGCATCCCAGTGGTTAAAGCGCTGGGCTGCTCACCGAAAGGTCAGCAGTTCGAATCCACCAGCCACTCCACAGGAGAAAGACGTGGCAGTCTGCTTCTGTAAAGATTTACAGCCTTGGAAACCCATAGGGCAGTTCTACGCCATCCTATAGGGTCACTATGGGTCAGAATCAACTTGGTGGCAATGCGTTTGGTTTTGTCTATGGGGAGGAATAGAGAAAGGGAGTTGGGACTGACAGGGCAGGGCACCACTGTGTTCTTTTACAGTGTTGTCATTAGTTGCGTTCAAACTGATTCTCACTCAGGGCGACCCCATGTTTGCGGAGTAGAACTGCCCACCCCTTAGGATTTTCAAGGCTGTGACCTTTTCGGAAGCTCATCCCCAGGACTGTTTTCTGAGGCATCTCTTAGTGGGTTCAAACCACCAACCTTTCAGCTAGTAGTGGAGTGCTTAACTGTTTGCGCCACCCAGGGACCCATGTTATAAGCTTTTTAAAAAATGTTGGATTTTTTAAATGTGTATTACTTGGATAAAAAAAAAAAATTAAGGAGAAAAGAAGGATTAGGTGCCCACAACCAGCAGTATGCTGGTCAATGATTAATAGTCAGCTGAGGATGGGGGGCCGATTTTTACCATTTGTCAGTCTCTAGGATGTAAATACTACCACCGTGTCCAATTTCAAAGTAGCAGTGGAACGCCACTGGATTGCAAAACTCCTGAAATTTTAACAATGGACCAGTAGGAGCCATCTCCAGCACACCACTGCTCACAGCTAGTGTGGAACAGGGACAGATCAATGTCCAGGGACAGATCAACTTCCAACTGACAACCAAGCCAAAAGGCAGTAAGCCACACCCTGTCCCAGGGCTCCAGAAGCCACTCTTCTCTCCCATCGTCACTGCCCCTGAGCTCCCCATTACCTCCCTCCATTGCCCCCAAAAAGGAGACACATCTACATGTCCCCTCTCCTCTCTGCTGCTCAACAAACCCCCGCCCCATCATTGCCAAGAAGGGCAGGATAGGTCTTGTCCCTGGGTCCTTATGATCATTATTAAAATCCTCCTTCCCACTTGGAGGCCTGGCTGGCACAGTGGTTAAGTACTATGGCTGCTAATCAGAAGGTCAGTAGTTCGAATCCACCAGCCGTTCCTTGGAAACCCTACTGGGCAGCTCTGCTCTGTCCTATAGGGTCACTATGAGTCGGAATTGACTTGACAGCAATGGGTTTTCCACTTGCTGATTTTACCTCAAAGAGGCCGAGCCTCCCCCATGTTGATTTTTGCTGCCTGGGAATGTGATTTCCAGCAATGTCTTCGTTGTTTTTTAAACCGCACAACAACAAAACAATTTAGAAACACTCTTGAGTTCTACAGAGCTTTTCCTGGAACACCAGCCTCATATAATGTAGAAATACTACCAGACCCTTCTATACAGATGACCTTGTATACTTCTTGACCCCTCCTCCCTTCAGGCCCAGACAAGCCCCACCCATACCCCAACATTCCTAGCTTCCTTCCCTTCCCCTCAACCCCATTCCTACAGTCTCTACTCTCACTGAGTCCTCTCTGCCAGCCTAGTGTACACAGGCTGTTATAAGAGTGCATGATTCTGCGTCCCTACAGCTGGGATTGGGATCGGCCACAACACCTCCATATGGAAAATACAAGATTTCATTATACTTGGGAAGTTTACATGTATTGGATCACTAGCCCTTAGAGCAGTTTATCCAAGCTTTACAAACAAGGACACTCAGAGTGGAAAAAAGACTTACTTAAACTAATACAGCTGGTTAACAATTATAACTGACATTTATATATATATTTTATATATAGCTCTCTACATTTTACAAAAGTATTTATGCATGCATTATTTCAGTTGACTCTCACAAACCCTTCATGCAGTGGGTATTATGATTTTCTGTTTTATGGTTGAAGAAGGAGGTTCAAGACAGAGTAAGTGAAAGTAGCAAGCCCAGTCTGACCTCCAATCCCCAAATCTCTCTACCACACCCTTCTGTCCTGGCTGTAATTTAGTGACAACAAATCGAACCAAATCTTCTAAGCCCTGGAACAAAGCCTTATCCTCCCTACCATCCCTGCCCTCCTGCTCTGATCCCAATCTTTTATTTCTGCTCATTCTGTGCAATAGGGAAGGGGTTACCTGGAACATTCTCCCATTATATTTCCATCTTGAACAGTGCCTTTCCCAAAGGGAAGAGAAAGCAGAATGGGGAGGAAGTGGGGGGAACTGAGGGGGCGACTGGTCAAGCTAGCAGGGCCTGGAAAGAGAGCCTGAGGTGATGTGAAGGAGGGCAACAGCGGCCCAAAGAACCCTGAGGCAGCAGTGAGAGCTGGTGCAGATAAGCCTGAAAAAACTGACAGGATTTAAGCAGGGAGCAGGCGGACCAGGTACCTCAGAAAGTGCACCCCCATAAAAGTGAGCTGTTATATTAACAAAAAGATTAAGAGCTCAAAAGGCTCCTCTTATTAACCCATCCCATCCCAGTTACTCATAATTCTTACCCTGAGGGCCCCTGCACATCTGTTCTCAGGGCAGACACCCCTCCCCTCTACGGGCACCTCTGTCAGACTTAGTAAAGCTGCTGACACAGCAGCTCAACAGAGGGGCAGAGGGAGGAACTTCCCAGCCTGCCTGCCTGTGTTCAGGGCCTCCCCCACCCATGGCCTTGACCAATTGGGATGTTTGGTACAGACCCCAGCCAGAGAACATGTGTCCAGCCAGGGAACGTGTGTACGTGTGTGTGGAAGGAGGAGGGGGAGGGGGAAGGGGAAGAGGAAAAGGTGGTCTGGGACAGAGGGAGGCTGCAGCATTCCTACTAGGAAGAGATAAGATAAGAAAATCTGGGGAAAGAGGGAGACCTTGGCCATGATTAGGGACAGTGAGAACCTGAGAGGCCCAAGTGGGAGGGGAAGCTGTGAGAGAAGCCAAGGAGAACGCAAGAGAGGCCCACTGTGACCTGGCCTGTCCAACGTTCAGCCCCACACAGCAGGCCTTTCATCTGAAAGCCCACAGCCCTCCTCCCAGATCGATCCCCACCCCCCTGCCTTAGTTCTTCAACCCTGGACCCCTTCAGAAGTCTGCCAAGGATGTCAAGAGTGTGGGCAGGAAGCCCAGAGCACTGGGTTCCGGTCTCAGCCCTCAGCACTCCCCACCTACCAAATCCTGAGCACTCAAGCAAGCCCCTTCCCCTCTCTGGTCCCATTGCCTCATCTGTAAAAGGCCAGGGCTGCTCTAGAAGAGTCTCTAAGGTCCCCCCCAGTCCTAACACTCTGAAAGCCTCCAAGGGGCAATCCAGGAGTTAAGGAGACTTAAAGAGGGACAGAAGGACCTAGGCCTTCCAGAGTCTTGGTGGAGAACAAAGCGGGTGTGTTCTAGAAGCCAGGGAAATGCAGGACCTTAAGTTGCTTCCCCCATGGAGGAGTGGGGTGGATGCTGAGGCTCCAAGGTGCTCCTGGGGTAAGGGACACACACCGTGAAGGCTCTCTTAGCGCACTTGAGGGATAGAGCGACTTGCAAGAGAGGGGTGGGGCAGAAGAGAAAGAAGGAACCAGAGGGAAAGAGAGAAGGGAAGGAGAGAAGGCTGGAGATCTGGAAAGGCCAGAGGGTGGCCCAGTACCTGCCCGCCATACTGTCGAATCCAGGTCGGAGTACCCCTGGGGACCACCGTCTCCCGAGGGGCAGGGGAGGGGGAGGAGCCTGGCTGGCAGGGATGGTGGGGGTGGGGAGAAGCTAGTTACCTTGGCTTTGCTCATATTCTCCCGGGGCCCCTCGAGCTGCAGCCAGAAGTAGGGGGTGTCCGGGCGGCTCTGAAAGGCGTTCAGCTTGACTCTAAAGATGCGCTGCACTTGCAGCCGTTGTCGCTGCACCCGAGGCTTCGATTTGGTCTGCACCATGAACCATTCCTGCGCCGGAGGGTCGCCCCGGGACAGGAGCATGGCTGCCCTGCGGGCCCCTGGAGGGAGGGAGACCGCAGTGTCAGGGGGGTCTCAGTGCGGGAGGCGCCCCAGGCCGCAGTCCGAGGAGCCTACGCCACGCCCCCTCCTCCCTCCGGCGCGCCCCGGCCACGGCCTCCTTCCTCCGGGCTCCCGGACCCACCGGCCACGGCTCCGGCGTCCGCCCTCCCGGGCTCCGACCCTTTCGGCGGCGGCTCCCGCGACGATCTCTTCCTGCCAGGGGTTGCAGCCGGGGGTGGGACCGGTCGGGCTCCAGCCGCCCTTCCCTCCTCCCCTAGCCTGCCCCCACCGCCAGTCCGCCGGCCCCTCCTGGATAAACTCTTTCTCTGTCTGCTGGGTAGCTTAAAAGGGGCGCAGGAGGCGGAGAGAGGGAAAGACGAGGCGAAGAGGAGGGGGCGCGGAAGGTTTCTGGAAACCTCTGCCTTCCACGCATGTTTGGGGCCCAGAGCCGGAATCCAGGGGTCAAAGTTAATTTCTTTCCACATTTCCCTTTCCCTGTGGAAGAAAGGGGAAGGAAGAGTATTCGGGTTGGGGGTAGGGGGAGACTGCTTTCAGGGACCTTTCCTGAGATTTGGGACAGGCCTTTCTCCCCGCCTCCTAGGTTTCCCCTGAGAACCAGAACCTCAGCCACTCCTTCCCTCTCGGTGTGCGCCAGTCCTTGGAGGAAAGGGTTAAGGTGGAGCAGGGTGGGGAGCTCTGGGAGGCTGAGGCCTGAGGAAACTGTGGGCTGGAGACCAAACAGGAAGGAGAGGGTAGCAGGACCGACTTCCCACCCCCTACTGAAGTCTGGGGACAGCCTGGAGCTGGCAGACAGCCCAGACCCTCCTGAAGCCCCCCAGGGCTGGAGGGGCGGGAGGGTGTCGGAGTTCTAAGACTGGAGTTGTTTATGAAAGCCCTTTTTAGCAAGCTAAGTTATGCTGTGAGGGGAGGCTTTAGGATGGGAGTGAGTCTTGTCCATAGTATAACCTATGAGGTCTCCCTCAACCCTTGACACTCAGCAGGCTAATGGGCATCAGTAGTCTGGGACCAGCCCTGGACTGGGAGGCCACCTGCACACCTGGGCCTAAGGCTCCCTCAGCACAAAGAACACCTTATAAAGAAAGCCCTGCAGCCTGAACAGAACCTAGCCCTGTGGAGGGCAGAGGTGAGTCCTGGGCCCTATGACCTTATTTTCCAAACCAAAATCGAGAGCCACAGTCTGACAGGCACAAGTGTACTTATGGGAACAAAGGGCAGTGACTTTTAAATTAGGCCTGCCATGGAAAATCTGGGCTGCGGGGCCATCATGTGTTTGTGTGCAGGCAAGGGGCCAGGAGCGCATCACTACAAGGAAGGAGCCCAGTTAGGGGGAAAGGAGGAAGGGCTCGCACTACCCCTAGTCCAGACCAGACTCTGACCCACCCACGCCCCATCCACCCCCGCATCTTCTCCCTAGATTAAATTCAGAAAAGGAAAAAGTGACCTATGTCACTTCTGGCTTAAAAGCCTTCTGCTCTGCCCCATCTGACTCCCCTATTCTGCCATCTACAGAGGTTTGAACCAAAGACCCTCAAAGTAAACTTTGGGTATTTAGCCCAGGTGATTATCTCCCCCACTCTGCCCACCTCTGACTGCTCTCCTTTTATCAAAACAGGCTCATGCCTAATTGTGCTTCAACTTCTCCTCTGAAGCAAGGTGAGACCCACATATCCCTGCTCCCCACCCCTCCCCTGAATAAATGCTTTGTTCTAGGTGCCCTCTTCCAACTGACTGGACCACAAACACAGTGGCCATCTTGAAGAAAAACTCCCAGGCTTGATCCTATGTTCAAAGAGGCCATGTGGAGGGTGGAAAGAGGTCAAGTTTCGAACTCAGGAACTTCGTAAGTAGGTAAAAGAGGTTTTTTTTTTAAAACTTATACCACCATTTCCTTGGCTCATAAAAATGGGGTTAATAATACCTTTAGCAATCAGTTGTCATCAAGTCAATTCTGACGCATGGCAACCCTATGTGTGTCAGAGTAGAACTGTGCTCTGTAGGGTTTTCCATGGCTGCTTTTTTAAAAAGTAGATCACCAGGCCTTTCTGCCAAGGTGTCCCTGGGTGGACTTGGACTTCCAACCTTTTGGTTAGCAACTGAGCACATTAGCTGTTGCACCACTCAGGAACTCCAATACCTATAGCACAGGCTGTAAATCAAAGCACAGGTAGGGTACATGGCACAGTGCCTGCACAGAGGAGATACTCAACACACGTTAATTCTCTTCTCTCCCAGATCTTGTCTCTCTCCCCACCTCAGCTCTGGCTGATGTGTCACCATCCAAAACCAAACCTGTTACTACTGTAGATTCCTACTTATAGCAACCCTATAGGACAGAGTAGAACTGCCCCATAAGGTTTCCAAGGCTGTAATCTTTACAGAAGTAGACTGCCACATCTTTCTCCCATGGAACAGCTGGTGGGTTTAAACTGCCAACCTCTCAGTTGGCAGCCAAGGGCTTAACCACTGAGCCACCAGAGCTCCTTTGTGTCACCATACCCTCCCAGAAGCCCCCTCTTTCTAATCCTTTCCCATCTACCTGCCACCAGCCTAGCTCCAAGGCCAGGTTCTCCTCACCCTTCCTGCTTACCCATCTCTACCTCCCGCCTCTCCACCGTGATGTGGTGGATTTAGTTAGAGAGCCTGGTTCTGATCCCAGCTTAGTCAATAATGAGCTGTGCACCCTTCAGCAGGTCGCTAAGTCCATTCACCTCTCCAGGCTTCAGCTTCCCCATCTAACTTCATCATCAGACCAAATTCATCCACTCATTCAACAAATTCAACACATTTATTGAGTATTGACTATGAGCCAGGCCCTGGGAATATAACAAGGAATGAGACAGATAGCTCCCTGCCCTTACGGTGGTTGGGGTCAGAAAGAAGAAAACAGTGTGATTTCAGGGAATGATAAATACTAGAAATAAAACAAAACAGATAACCGAGAGTGCCTTGTCAGGCACCTCGCTGATGAAGTGATATTGCAGTTAGAGGGAGAGGGTTCTGAGATGGGAACGAGCTAAGCTCTTAGCAATTTTCTGATCCAGATCTCTCCCCAGCACGAATACATTCAGTGATTCCTTGGCTAAAATATTAGGTTAAAACTCGTTTGTGTTGGAGGCCTTCTATGACCTGGCCCAAATCCACTTTTCCAACCTTGTATAGAAGGATCCCAGCTCAAGTCTAAGAAGAATTAGCTCTGTCTAGGCATGTCTGGCAACGGGGTAGCACACCCTGCCAGGAGCCTGTTTGCCTGAGGAATGAGAAGCCTCCATGGAGAAAGCTCATGGAGCCTGCACTGTGAGCTTGATAAATAGATCCTTATCCCTCTAAGACTCCAAAGGGAGAGGCAGTTCTGTCGCTCAAATATCTCCCGACCCAGCTCACACTTACTGTTCTTGTCTGAGCTCCTTGGGATGGGGGTGGGGATCCAGTCACCCCTGCTTGGGCCTTTTGTGTCCTTGTGACCCAGAGGGAAGCCAGGCTTCTCCCTGACTGTGCAAAATGCTTGAGAAGCTTTCATTCCTGGAGGATTTCCATCAGAACAAAAGTGGCTTCCCAAAGGGCACATAGAATGGTCAGGCATAAGGTGGTTGCAATGAGTCAAGAGCCAGAATTACTACCTTAGTGGCGATTGCCCTTATTGGTCAGGGTCCTAGCACGAAATACAGGATACTTTCCAAAGGGGTGACTGATAGAAGTTTTAAAAATGGACCTTTTACAGAGACGTGGGCAGGGTTATGGAAAACTAATAAAAGAAGGTGCAGTACCTTGGGGCTAGTATCCTTACTACCTGTAGGCCTGAAAGGGCAAAGGGAAGAAGTGATTGTTGGAATCAACCAATTGGCAAGAGATGGTGTTGTAAAAAAAGGCCACAGGAGAGGAGCTGTGGCCTTAGAAAAAGATATGCAGGCTGGGGTCCAGCTTGGAGGTAGCCAGGAGAGCATATGTCACCTCTCCTCCTACCTTCCAATTTCCTGCTAATGCCTGGCATTGGCCAAACTCAGTCAGAAGCCAAAGGGAAAGGAAGGTGGGCTGAGGCAGTCCATTTAGGTCAGGCTCCTAGGCACAGGGCAGAGTGGAAAAGAGCAAAGAGGAGAACTGGGAGCACGCAGAAAATATACCCCATGTTTCCTTTACACCTACAGGCTGATGAGGCCCAAGGAAACTGGGATCATACTAATTTCTCCTACTCTTCTCTCACAAATGTTATTTTCCTACTAGATATGGTAAGACTGCATCTTACGTACTTTGGACGTGTTGTCAGGAGGCATCAGTCCCTGGAGAAGGATATCATGCTTGGTAAAGTACAGGATCAGTGGAAAAGAGGAAGATCCTCAATGAGATGGATTGACACAGTGGCTGCGACAATGGGCTCAAGCATAACAATGATTGTAAGGATGGTGCAGGACTGGGCAGTGTTTCTTTCTGTGGTACATAGGGTTGTTATGAGTCGGAATCAACTTGATGGCACCTAACAACAATTTTTACCTCTCTCTCAGGAACAGTCCTGTCTAAAGGAAAGAAACAGTTTTGGACTGGGTGAATCTCTAAGATGTCCCCCAGTGCAAAAGTCTAAAACTCTAAGTCATCTCTCCAGAAGATGGAGAAGAATGGCGCCTGGATAGGTGCACTGCACAAGTGCTTCATCAGTCTCAGGAACACCAGGCCATGGTCAGCCTGGGTGTCTTAGCTGGGTTCTCTAGAGAAGAAAAACCAGTGAAGCGTGTATATATAAAAAGAGAGAGATTTATATCAAGGAAATGGCTCATGGGGTTGTAGAGGCTGAAAAGTACCAAGTCCATGGGTCTGGTGTCAGGCTGGAGGCTTCTCCTGACTCACATAGCTGCAGGGGCTGATGAATCCAAGATCGGCAGGTCAGACTGCAGGCCACTCACTTATGGGCTACAGAGGCCAACATAGCAGGTAAGACAGCCAGCTGCTGGCTCACAGGCTGTGGAAGCCAACAAATACCAAAATAGGCAATACAGCAGGCCAGTGGCTCAAGACCCAAGAATCAGAGATCAGATAATGACAAGCCGGATGCCAGAATGTCCATATGTATCGGATGCAGGTCATGCCCTCAAGGACACTCCCTTTAGAACTGATTGGCTGATCACATCAGACCACATCATGGAAGTGATTACATTATTTCCCAGAATGGGGGATAACTACATCATTACATAACTTTCAAACCACTGAGAACTGTGGCCCAGCCAAAATGACACACAACTTTAACCATCACGGTCCACGTCTTGTCAACTTGGCAGCTGTCCCTTAAACTATACATAATCTCTAAATAAAGACAATTATAAAGTCATACATGCACCTAACATGATACAACTAATGCACATACAACAAAAAAACTCACTAGCCCTGTTCACGTATTTATAAGTGAAGAAAACACAAATATCTAACGCACACATACAAGAAATACTCATAAGAATTACAGTCCTAGTTTCTGCAACTGGTCACATGGTAGTAAATGGTATCTCAAACTACCTTCTTACACCACCCATTGCATATTCTCTTTGCCCTCAGCAAGCACTTCAGCTGGTCATGGCTCTTTCCTGGCTACCCAAACATTCCTTCCTGAAGTGTCTGGGCCATTAGTAGTCATATCAGAATTGCATTCCCGCAGATTTCCATTGATTTTAATCACAGGGCATTGTAGTACTAAGAGACACCAGGAGGGCACACCTGCATTCCAGACATACTCTTCTTTACCTCCATTATGTAACATCAATCCAATTTGCTCTTGGTAATCAGGATCAATCACACCAGCCAGTATGATGACTCCCTTCTTTCCCTGTTAATGCAGAGGCCTGAGGAGCCCAATGTGGCTGGGTAGCATTCTTAACTTTCAGTCCAATGGAAGCAGTGTTGTGTCTCCTAGTGCAAGCATTCCTGTCTTTGGAACTAAGACCTCTAGACCCACAAAGCATAGGGTTGCAGGTACAAGAAGCAAAAATTTTACGAGTGAGTCACTAGGGGTATTAGTGAGTGGTGCCACTCCCATTTCACATCTTGATTCCTGGACCCATAAATCCTGGCAATAAGAGACACAGCACCATATATTGAAGGCTGGTTTAGAGCATATCAAGCCTCTTGGAGAACATTTCCCCGACCCTGCAAGGTATTGCCACCTAGCGGGCACCGTAATCGTGCCTTTAGAAGGCTATTCCAATGCTCTGTCAAGCCAGCTGCTTCAGGATGATGGGGAACATGGTAAGACAAGTGAATTCCATGAGCATGGGCCTATTGCTGCATTTCATTGGCTATGAAGTGAGTCCCTTGATCTGAGGTGATGCTATGTGGAATACCATGACAGTGGTTAAGACATTCTGTAAGCCCACTCATGGTAGTTTTGGAAGGCAGTCTATTCCAGTAAGAACAAAACAATTCTGTTTCCATGTTGGAGTGGTCTAATGTGGTCAACTTGCCACCAGGTTGCTGACAGATCACCTTGAGGAACGGTGCCATACTGGGGACTCAGTATTGGTCTCTGCTGCTGACAGACTGGGCACTCAGCAGTGATGGTAGCCAAGTAGGCCGTGGCGAGTGAAACCCCATGTTGCTGACTCCATGCATAACCTCCATCCAGCCACCATGGCCATTTTGTCCATTAGCCCATTGGGCAATGATGGGACTGGCTGGGGAAAGAGGATGACTGGTTTCTACAGAATGCATCATCCTTTTCCCTTTATCGTTAAAATCCTCCTCTGCCAAGGTCACCTTTTGAAGAGCATTCACGTGAAACACAAATATCTTCACTTCTTTGGCCCATTTAGAGAGATAGTGCCACACTGGTTAAGCACTCAGGCTGCCGCCCAAAAGGTTGGCTGTTCGAATCCACCTGCCACTCCTTGGAAACCATGTGGGGCAGTTCTACTCTGTCATATAGGGTTGCTATGGGTCAGAATTGACTCAACACAAATGAGTTTGTTTTTTGTTTCATTTTGTTGCTTGTTTTTGGTTTGTTTGTTTATCCACATACCTCTTTCCCATACCTCCTCATCTCCAATTTTCTAATCACATTCCTTCCAAGTCCCTGACCATTCAGCCAAACCATTGGCCACAGCCCATGAGTCAGTATACTTTCACACATCTGGCCATTTCTCCTTCCAAGCAAAGTGAACAATCAGGTGCACTGCTCAAAGTTCTGCCCACTGGGAGGATTTCCTTTCACCACTGTCCTTCAGGGAGATGCTAGAAAGGTGCTACAGTGCTGCCACTGTTCACTTTCAAGTGGAGCCTGCATATCATGCAGAACCATTTGTAAACCAGGCACAACTTTTCTCTTCCTCAGTCGACTGATCATAAGGAATTCCCCATGAGGCCATAGGTACAGACTGAGAGAGGGTAGGTAATGTGACAGAAATGGAAACCATGGGCATTTGGACCACTACCTCATACAATTTACTTGTGCCCTCAGGTTCTGCTTGGACATGATCTCATATATACCACTTCCATTTAATGATGGAGTGCTGCTGTGCACATTCAAGTTTATGGCTCTGTGGGTCAGACAACACCTAGTTTATGATGGGCAGCTCATGTGTCTTAGTGTTCCACGGAAAAGCATTCAGTCTCTACTAAGGCCCAGTAACAAGCCAAAAGCTGTTTTTCAAAAGGAGAGTAGCTATCTGCAGAGGATGGCAGGGCTTTGTGTGTGTATGGGTGTGTGCTTTAGGTGAAAGTTTACAGAGCAAATTAGCTTCTCATTAAATAGTTAATAAAATTGTTTTGTGACATTGGTTGCCAACCCTGAGATGTGTCAACACTCTCCCCCTCTGTGCCCTGGATTTCCTGTTTCCTTTCATCCAGTTTATCTGTCCCTTCCTGCCTTCTCGTCTTTGCAACTGGGCTGGTGTGCCTATTAGTCTTCTATGCATGAATCGAACTATGAAGCCCCTTCCTCAGGTCTGCTATTGTTGGCCCTATAGACTTGTCTAATCTTTGGCTGAAGAGTAAACCTCAGGAGTGACTTCAGTACTGAGTTAAAAAGGTGTCTGGGGGCCGTACTCTCAGGGTTTCTCCAGTCTCTGTCAGACCAGCAAGCCTGGTTTTTTTTCTTTCTTTTTTTGGTGTGTGTGTGAATTTGAATTTTGTTCTATATTTTTTTCTTGCTCTGTCCGGGACCCTATACCATGATCCCTGTTACAGCAGTTGGTGGTGGTATCCAGGCACCATCTAGTTGTTCTGGGCTCAGGCTGGTGGAGGCTGTGGTAGTTGTGGTTCATTAGTCCTTTGGACTAATTTTTCCCTTGTGTCTTTGATCTTCTTCATTCTCCTTTGTTACATCTGGGATGGGACCAGTAGATATATCTTAGATGGCTACTCGCAGGCTTTTAAGACCCCAGATGCTACTCACCACAGTCAGATGTAGAACAATTTTATTACAGACTATCTTATGCCATTTGAGCTAGATGTCCCCCGAAACCATGGTCCCCAACCCTCAGCCTAGTAGCTCTTTCTCTCAGGGCATTTGGGTTTGTCTGTGAAGCTTCTATGACTTTGTCCTGGTCAAGTTGTGCTGACTTTCTCAATATTGTATACTGTCTTACCCTTCACTAAAGTTACTACTTACCTACTATCTAGTTAATGGGATGGCAGGGATTTACTGCAAAATCCTAAGGGTCTGCACTGTGATTCCCCAATAGGAGGGAGCCTGCTGAAGACTCCAACTCTATCTGCCACTGACACTTTAAGCACCATTGGATCAGCCAGATCATATGACCCAAGTGGCAGAGCAGCTTGTACAGCAGCCTGAGCCCATTGCAGAGCCGTCTCTTGTTCTGGGCCCCACACAAAACAAGCAACTTTTCAAGGCACTTGATAAATAGGCCAGAGTAGCACACCCAAATGAGAGATATGTTGCTTCCAAAATTCAAAGAGGCCCACTGGGCATTATGCCTCCTTTTCAGTCGTGGGAGAAGTCAGATGCAATAACCTTGACACACCCCACATCACTGGACCCCTAGAAATTTCACTGAGGTGGAAGGCACCTGAATTTTTTGTCAGATTAATTTCTCACCTTCTAGCACACAACTATTTTACCAATAACTCCAGAGTCACTGACACTTGTTCCTTACTAGGTCCAGTCAGCATAATTTCATCAACCTATTGGACAAGTGTGATGTCTTATGGAAGAGAAGGCAATGAAGGTTCCTGTGGACTAAATTATGACATAGGGCTGGAAAGTTTATATATCCCTGAGGTAGGACAAGTGAGGGTGTATTGTTGGCATTGCTAGCTAAAGGCAAACTGCTTCTGGTGTTCCTTTGGAACTGGAATCGAGAAAAAGGCATTGGCCAGATAAGTGCATACCAGGTACCAGGAGATGTATTAATCTGGTTAAGCAATGAAACCACATTTGGAATATCAGCTGCAATCGGAGTCACAACCTGGTTAAGTTTACTATAATCCATTGTCATTCTCCAAGATCCATCTTTTTTTTTGTACAGGCCAAATAGACAATTTGAATAAGATGTCTTGGGAATCACCACTCCTGCATCCTTCAGGCCCTTGATGGTGGTGTTAATTTCTGCAATCCCTCCAGAAATGCAGTCTTGCTTTTGGTTTACTATTTTCCTCGGTAGGGGCAGTTCTAATGGCTTCCAGTTGGCTTATCCTACCATAATAGACTTTACTTCTCAGGGATCTAGTGTGGGGCTTCTGCTGGTTGCTGAGTATATCTATTCCAATTACACATTCAGAAATGGGGAAATCACTACAGGATGAGTCTGAGGATCCACCAGACCCACTGTGACATGAACCTGAGCGAAAATTACATTAATAATCTGACCTTCACAGTGGCAGGCCACAGTGACGTTTTAGAATTATGTCTCCTGGAATTTCTGCCAGTTCAGAGCCAGTGTCCAGTAATTCCTGAAATTTCTGATTATTTCCTTTTCCTCAGTGAACAGTGACTCTTGTAAAAGGCTGCTGATCCCTTTGGGGGAGGCTTGGAGAAAGATTAACAGTATAAATTTTTGGCAGTGCAGCAGGGTCCTTCCTTACGTGGATCCAGCCTCCCCTTCATTCAAGGGATTGTGAGTCTGGCCGCAATTCTGAGAATTGATTGACGGACTGTGAATCTCTATTCTAGTGATTCAAATTAGACCGTTGTTCACTTGATCCGCTTATACAGATCAAGAAAATATTAAGTAGATTTCCCATCTAGACACCGTAAATAAGTAGCCAATGCCATAAATCCATATGAGTCAGACTATTCTGATTGCTGTTTTGATTCTGCTGTCCATTTTAGTAATCACACCCACAAGGTCTTTGTTGATCGAGTGCCACCACTTGGCCCCTACCACAGGGCCCATTCAGCTCCACTGTAGTTGTTCTTGTTGTTAGGTGCCGTCGAGTCGGTTCCGACTCATAGCAACTCCATGCACAACAGAATGAAACACTGACCGGTCCTGAGCCATCCCCATAATCATTGCTATCCTTGAGCTCATTGTTGCAGCCGCTGTGTCAGTCCACCTCGTTGAGGGTCTTCCTGTTTTACGCTGATCCTGTACTCTGCCAAGCATCATGTCCTTCTCCAGGGACTGATCGCTCCTGACAACATGTCCAAAGTATGTAAGACGCAGTCTAGCTGTCCTTACTTCTAAGGAGCATTCTGGTTGTACTTCTTACAAGACAGATTTGTTCATTCTTTTGGCAGTCCATGGTATATTCAATATTCTTCGCCAACACCACAATTCAAAGGCCTCAATTCTTCTTCGATCTTCCTTATTCATTGTCCAGGTTTCACATGCATATGATGCGATTGAAAATACCATGGCTTGGGTCAGGCGCACCTTAGTCTTCAAGGCGACATCTTTGCTCTTCGACACTTTAATGAGGTCCTTTGCAGCAGATTTATCCAATGCAATGCGTCTTTTGATTTCTTGACTGCTGCTTCCATGCCTGTTGATTGTGGATCCAAGCAAAATGAAATCCTTGACAACTTCAATCTTTCCTCCGTTTATCATGATGTTGCTCATTGGTTCAGTAGTGAGAATTTTGTTTTATTTATGTTGAGGTGCAATCCATACTGAAGGCTGTGGTCTTTGATCTTCGTTAGTAAGTGCTTCAAGTCCTCTTTGCTTTCAACAAGCAAGGTCATGTCATCTGCATAACACAGGTTGTTAATGAATCTTCCTCCAATCCTGGTGCCCCATTCTTCTTCATATAGTCCAGCTTCTCATATTATTTGCTCAGCATACAGATTGAATAGGTATGGGGAAAGAATACAACCCTGACGCACATCTTTCCTGACTTTAAACCAATCAGTATCCCTTGTTCTGTCCAAACAACTGCCTCTTGATCTATGTAAAGATTCCTCATGAGCACAATTAAATGTTCTGGAATTCCCATTCTTTGCAAAGTTATCCATAATTTGTTATGATCGACACAGCCAAATGCCTTTGCATAGTCAATAAAACACAGGTAAACATCCTTCTGGTATTCTCTGCTTTCAGCCAGGATCCATCTGACATCAGCAATGATAGCCCTGGTTCCACGTCCTCTTCTGAAACCAGCCTGAATTTCTGGCAGTTCCCTGTCAATATACTGCTGCAGCCATTTTTGGCTCAAAATGAGAAGAAACAGCTGCAAACATCCATTAATAATTCAGAAAGTGGAATGTACAAAGTATGAATCTAGGAAAATTGGAAATCAAAAATGAAATGGAACACATAAACGTCCATATCCTAGACATTAGTGAGCTGAAATGGACTGGTATTGGCCATTTTGAATCAGATAATCTTTGGTCTACAATGCCAGGAATGACAACTTGAAGGGGAATGGCATTGCACTCAACATCTAAAAGGACACTTTAAGATCTATCCTGAAGTACAACACTGTCAGTAATAGGATAATATCCATATGCCTACAAGGAAAACCAGCTAATATGACTATTATTCAAATTTACTCATCAACCACCAAGGCCAAAGATGAAGAAATTAAATATTTTTACCAACTTCTGTAGTCTGAAATAGATGGACCATGCAATCAGTATGTATTGGTAATTACTGGTGATTGGTATGCGAAAGTTGGAAACAAAGAAGAAGGCTCAGTAGTTGGAAAATAAGGCCTTGGTGATAGAAATGATGCCATAGATCACATGATAGAATTTTGCAAGACCAATGACTTCTTTACTGAAAACACCTTTTTTTCAACAACATAAATGGCAACTATACACATGGACCTTACCAAATGGAATACACGGGAATCAAATTAACTACATCTGTGGAAAGAAATGATGGAAAAGCTCAATATCTTCAGTCAGAATGAGGCCAGGAGCCAACTATGGAATAGACCATCAGTTGCTCATATGCAAGTTCAAGCTGAAACTGAAGAAAATCAGAACAAGTCTATGATAGCTAAAGTACTACCTTGAGCATATCCCATCTGAATTTAGAGACCACCTCAAGAATAGATTTGATGTGTTGAACACTAATAACCGAAGACCAGATGAGTTGTGGAATGACATCAAGGACATCATACATGAAGAAACAAGAGGTCATTAAAAAGACAAGAAAGAAAAGATCAAAATTAATGTCAGAAGAGACTTGAAAGTCGAGTAGCTAAAGCAAAATGAAGAAATGATGAAGTAAATGAGCTGAACAGAGGATTTCAAAGGGCAACTCGAGAAGACAAAGTAAAGTATTATAATGAAATGTGCAAAGATCTGGAGATAGAAAAGCAAAATGGAAGAACACCCTCAGCATTTCCCAAGCTGAAAAAGCCAAAGAAAAAATTCAATCTCGAGTTGCAATATTGAAGGATTCTATAGGGAAAATTTTGAATGATGCAGTAAGCAACAAAAGGAGATGGGAGAAATACACACTGTCACTGTGCCAAAAAGAATTGGTCGATGTTCCACCATTTCAAAAACTGACAGTACTGAAAAAAGAAGTCCAAGGTGCACTGAAGGCATCGGGGAAAATCAAGGTTCCAGGAATTGATGGAATACCAATCGAGATGTGTCAACAAAGGGATGCAGAGCTTGAAGCACTCACTTGTCTATGCCAAGAAATTCGGAAGACAGCTACCTGACCAACTGACTGGAAGAAATCCATATTTGTACCCACCCATTCTAAAGAAAGGTGATCCAACAGAAGGTGGGAATTATCAATCAATATCATTAATATCACACACAAGGAGGATTTTGCTGAAGATCATTCAAGATCAGTGAAAAAGAGGAATACCCTCAATGTAAAGGACTGAGACAGTGGCTGCAACAATGGGCTCAAGCACAACAATGACTGTGAGGAATGTGCAAGACCAGGCAGTGTTTCGTTCCATTGTACATAGCGTCGCCATGAGTCAGAACCAACTCAATGGCACCTAACAACAACAGTTATCATTATTGGAGGCCTGATGACTCAGAGGTTAAGCATTTGGCAGCCAATCAAAACGTTGACAGTTTAAATTCACCGGCCACTCCCTGAAAACCCTATGGGGCAGTTCTACTCTGCCCTATAGGGTCGCTATGAGTTGGAATTGACTCAATGACAAGGTGTTTTTTAAGTTTTAGTCATCATTATTAGATAAGAGAAATAAATTAAGTAAATATATCACCAAACAACCAAACCTGTTGCCCTCGAGTTGATTCCGACTCATAGCGACCCTGTAGGACAGAGTAACACTGCCCCATAGAGTTTCCAGGAAGTGCCTGGTGAATTCAAACTGCTGACATTTTGGTTAGCAGCTGTACCTCTTAATCACTTTGCCACTAAAGTTTCCAAAATATATCAATATGTGTAAATAATGATTATTTTTTGGGGGGGGAACCTAAGAGAATCAACTGAAAATATATTACAAAGTATCTTTACAAATAATATGATTACGAATGAGAGTTAGGTTACTGGGTACAATCTTAACCGGAAGCTCCACTGAAACCTGTCCACCATGGTTAGTTAACTCCCCTTGCTGGTATTTGAAGTACTGGTGGCATTGCTTCCAGCACCATAGCAATACACAAGTCACTACAGTATGACAAATTGACAGATAGTTGGTGGCAAGTACAAATAGATGTGCCTAATTCTATCCCCTCCCTTTTTTTTTTTTTTTTTTTTTGAGGATAGTATTCTATTGTATGAATATCCACATTTAGGTTATTTCCAATGGGCCATAACAAACAACACTGCAAAGAAGAACCTTCTTCATATTTTTTCTTTTTTTTTTTTAGCACGTGTAGGATAGGTCTGTAAAATGAATTCTTAAAAGTGCAATTGCTGGGTCACAGAGTATATGCACTTAAGATTTTGATAGATATTGTCAATTGCTGCCCTTGGAGGTTGTGAGGACGTGCCAGCAGGGTATGAGAGTGGCCAACACTGTACATTGAAAAATGTTGCAATTCTTGCCTCTCTGTAGGTGAAAAATAGTATCTTGCTGTAGTTTTAATTTGTATTTCTCTTATTAAGAGTAGATTTGTGAATATTTTTGTATATTTGTTGTTGTTGTTGTTAGGTGCCATCAAGTCGGTTCCGACTCATAGCAACCCCATGCACAACAGAACAAAATACTGCCCGATCCTGAGCCATCCTTACAGTCATTGTTATGCTTGAGCTCATGATTGCGGCTACTGTGTCAATCCACCTCATTGAAGGTCTTCCTCTTTTCTGCTGACCATGTGCTCTGCCAAGCATGATGTCCTTCTCCAGGGACTGATCCCTCCTGATAACACATCCAAAGTATGTAAAACACAGTTCCGCCGTTCTTGCCTCTAAGGAGCATTCTGGCTGTACTTCTTCTATTTAAGGACCCTTTATAGTTCCTTTAGATTTTTTTTAATGGGCAGGTACTACCCTATAAAATTTTTAATATAAACAAGAGGAAGGTACACCTTTTGCTATACAAATATATCAAGACCTAAGGAGGAAATTCTTCCTTCCATTAAGACTGTTCTAAATACTATTAGTGGTTACGGGGTTGGGGGGATCACTCTTTAGGTGTCTTAGTTATCTAACGCTGCTATAACAGAAATACCACAAGTGGATGGCTTCAACGAACAGAAGTTTATTCTCTCGCAGTCTAGTAGGCCAGAAGTCCAAATTCAGAGCGTCAGCTCCAGAAGAAGGCTTTCTCCGGAAGGTCCTTGTCATCAATCTTCCCCTGGGCTAGGAGCTTCTTGGCTAGGCAACTCTGGGTCTCTCCTCCCGTTGCTCCTTTCTTGGTGGTATGAGGTCCCCCTGTCTCTCAGCTTGCTTCTCTCTTTTATATCTCAAAAGAGATCAACTTTAAACACAACCTACTCTTGTAGATTGAGTTCTGCCTCATTAACTAACTGCCTCTAATCCTGCCTCATTAACATCATAGAGGCAGGATTTACAACACCTCAGGAAAATCACATCAGATTACAAAGGGGTGGAAAATAACACAATACTGGAAATCAGGGCCTAGCAAATTGACACATATTTTGGGGGGACACAGCTCAATCCATGACACTAGGTAATAGTGACTTTTCGTTTATGGTGATAAGAAAAGTGGCATTGAATAGGGGTGAAGTTTGTATAACCTGACTAATGTAAATGATATCACTAAACTGTACACAAGAAAAACAACGAATTGGCAAATGTGAAGTCATATATAATCTTACTACAACTTTATCAAAAGAAAAAAAAAGAGGCTATAACAACTGATACCGCTTAGATATGACCAAATACCTCACAGGATTCATTTTCTTGGTTCAAAGTTTCAAAGGGCCGTGGCTTCCAGGGACAATCCAGTAAATTGGTATAATATTATATATTTTTTAATTTATTTGATTTTTTTGCCGTTATTGATATACACAGCAGAACATTCACCAATTTAATGATTTCTACATGTACAATTCAGTGACACTGATTACATTCTTTAGGTTGTGCAGCCATTTTAACCCTCCTTTTCCAAATTGTTTTTCCCCGATAACATAATCTCACTGCCCACTAAGCTTCCTATCTTTTAATCAACGTGATTTTTCCACCACCACAAACTGAAACTCGGGATCCATCTATTGTGTCCATGCCAAAATGTTTGGTAATGGTAGCCAGGCACCATCCAGTTCTTCTGATCTCATGACAGAGGAGGCAGTAGTTCATGGATACCATTAATCCTGTAGTCCACCTCCTTCTCTGATTCCTGGGTCTCTCTTATTTTGCTTCTGGTGAATAGAGACCAATTATTGCATCTTAGATGGCTACTCACAAGTTTTTAAGTTCCCAGGCACAGAATTAGGAGGTAGAACAGAAACTAAAAATAGTATTATATTGCTAGAAAGGGAAATGAAGTCTTGATACATACTACGACATGGGTGAAGCTTGAAGAAAGTATGCTGAGTGAAATAAGTCAATCACAAAAGGTCAAATATTGTATGACCTCGCTCATATAAAACAAGAAGAACCGACAAATGTACAGAGACCGAAGTTTATTAGTAGTTACCAGGGGTAGGAGTGAGAGAGAAGGGGGTATAATGTAATCACTTTTCATGATATGATCTGATAATCAGTCAAAAAGGGAGTATTCCTGGGGGTTTAGTCTGCCTCCAGAAAATAAATGGATCTTCTGGCAGAGCTCACTCTTCTTTTGACCCTGCACTCTTCTCATCACCTGACCTGTGAATCTTGGGACATAAGCCTGCGGAAAAGTCTCTGGCCTGCCACCTGATCTATGAATTTTGGACCTGCCAGCTCTACAATTGCATGAGCCAATCTTTCTCTCTCTCTCTCTATATATATATACACAAGGAGCTCTGATGGCACAATGGCTAAGCACTCAGCTGCTAATCGAAAGGTCAGCAGTTCAAACCCACCAGCCCTTCCATGGGAGAAAAGACCTGGCAGCTTGTTCCCATAAAGATTAAAAAAAAAAAAAAAAATTCAGCCTTGGAAATCATATGGGGCAGTTCTACTCTGCCCTATAGGGTCACTATGGGTCAGAATCAACTTGACAGCAGACAACAACAACATATATATATATATATGTACATATATGTATATGGAAACCCTGGTAGCATAGTGGTTAAGATCTACAGCTGCTAACCTAAAAGGTCGGCAGTTCAAATCCACCAGGCGCTCCTTGGAAACCGTATGGGGCAGTTCTACTCTGTCCTATAGGGTCACTATGAGTCGAAATCGACTCAACGGCAACGGGTTTGGCTTTTTTTGGTTTTTATGTATATTTTCTGTTTTATATGTATAGTATACGTATACTATGTATATGTATATGTATATATCTGTCTCACTGGTTTTGCTCCTCTAAAAAGCCAGGCTAAGGCAATTGGCCACTGTGGTAGACTGCAGAATGTGGCCACAAATTCCTTCCATCCCTACATGAACACCCTTTGCAATGTGACACTGTTCCTCCAACCATCAAGAGGTAGAGTCTGTTCCTCTACCCCCCTGAAATGGCCTGGCCCTGTGACTTGTGCTGACCAATAGAATGTGGTGAAAATGACATTTGCAGTATTTGAGCCTAGGCCTCCAGAGACCTTGCATCTTTGGCTTTCACCCTCTTAAAATGCTTCTGCCATATTGTAAAAGAGCCTAGGAGGATGTGACATCATGTGGAGAGGCCACATGGTCAGAGAGATGCTTAGTCATCCCAGCCATCCTCCCAGCTGAAGCTCAGATATGGGCATGGGCCATCCAGAATCAACCAGCTGAGCTGCCACCGAGTGCAGCCACATTAGTGTCTGGGGGAGAGCAGCAGAAGTACTGCTAGGGTAAATTCAAGAATCATGAGAAAAAATAACTCATTGTTGTTTTCAACCACTAAGTTTTAGTGTGGTTTCTTACATGCAATAGATAACAGACAGAAATTATTAAAACATCATGAGGACCAAACAAAACAGATCAAATCACCAGTTGGTGATCTTTTTCAAGTGTGACCCTCTCAAGAACAGGAATCATATCTTCTTGATCTTGGTATCCCCAGTGCCTACCATTGCCAGGTACTTAATACTTAGTAAATCCTTTGTGAACAAATAAATGTGGCTTTATGACAAACTGCACAGCACAGCTGTAGCGTGCTTGAGGAGAGAGCTTTGTCTTACATGCCTTTTTAATCCCAACAGAGGCCAACACTTTTCCACGAAGTTACCATAGACCTTCTAAAGAGAAAAATCATTAACTGAGGAATTAGCAGTACAAATTTAAAAACAGAATGGAATTTTGGATAGCTACTGAACAATTAAGCCAATGAAAATTTTGGTTTTACATCTTGGGAGAACAAGTGAAGATCATCCTGACCAGACACAACTTCATAGAAACAATGGGGAGTCTTGAAAGGAGACAGGAAATGGAGTGTAGCCAAATCCATTCCAAACTGGAAAACCAGCCAAGACTGCTCCGTAGCCAGTAGGGTGATTAAATTAGGAAGAGAGAATTTTCAGAAAGGGGGAAAATAATACAAAAGTAACCCACAATGGAATAGAAACTTATCACTTCTGTGTTGCAAAAACCTTTCATGCTCTATCGCATCACTTACATTAGGGGTAATAAAATGTTACAACACCCAATTGAATCTAAATGCCATGGCATCATTTCATGGCTGGGGGGTGCTAACCAGGCACCACGGCAGACCAAGACCTTAGCCCTCTCTGATCCTTTGTCCTTTGCCAACAGGGGAGACCAGCAGCACATTCTCTCCAAGGGGAGAATCATCCTGAAAGAAGTTAAAAAAAACTGAGTGGGGAAAGGGGCTCACTGGTGGCTAAGAACAAATTTTTACACCTCATCTCCACATTAAAAAAAAAAACAGTTGTCATTGAGCTGATTCTGACTCATGGAGACCCTGTGTATGTCAGATGAATGCTGTGCTCCATACTGTTTTCAGTGGCTGATTTTTTAAAAGTACATTATGCTGCGTGACATAAGTCAATCACAAAAGAACAAATACTGTATAAGACCACTATTACAAAAACACGTGAAAATGTTTCTACACAGAAAGAAACAATCTTTGATGGTTACAAGGGAGGGTAGGGATGGGGAGGGAAAAACACTAACTAGATAGTAGATAAGCGGTAACTTTGGTGAAGGGTAAGACAGTACACAATACTGGGGAAGTCAGCACAGCTTGATCAGGGCAAAGTCATAGAAGCTTCACAGACACATCCAAATGCCCTGAGAGACCAAGCTGCAGGGCTGAGGGCTGAGGACCACAGTCTCGGGAACATCTAGCTCAATTGACATAACATAGTCTATAAAGAAAATGTTCTGCATCCAACTGTGGTGAATAGCAACTTGGGTCTTAAAAGCCTGTGAGCGGCCAAAATCATCTACTGGTCCCATCCCAGCTAGAGTAAAGAAGAATGAAGAAGACTAAAGATACAGGGTAAAGATTAGTTCAAAAGGACTAATGAACCAGAACTACCACAACCTCCACCAGAATGAGCCCAGAACAGCTAGACAGTACATGGCTACCACCACCAACTGCTCTTGCAGGGATCACAACAGCGGGTTCTGGACAGAACGGGAGAAAAATCTAGAACAAAATTCAAATTCACAGACACACCAAAAAAAAAAAAAAAAAGGACTAGGCTTGCCGGCCTGTCAGAAACCCCAAGAGTATGGTTCCCAGGCACCCTTTTAACTTAGTACTAAAGTCACTCCTGAGGTACATCCTTCAGCCAAATGTTAGACAGGTCCATAGGGCCAACAACACACATGACTGTCGTGCTTCATAGTTCAATCATGCATACGAGACTAATGGGCACTCAAGCCCAAAAGCAAAGATGAGAAGGCAGAAAGGGACAAGAAAACTGGATGAATGGTGTGATGGTTAAGATTGTGTGTCAACTTCGTTGGGCCGTGGTTCTCAGTGTTTATATGTGATCACTCCCATGATTGAATCTGCTGTGAGTAGCCAATCAGTTGAAAGGGAGTTTCTTTGGGGGCGTGGCCTGCATCAAATATAAGCAGACATTTTGGCTTTTTGGCTCACTCTGGATCTTGCAGCTGTCTCCTGTTCATCTGACCTGCGGCTCTTGGTACTTGAGCTATCAGCTTATCTGCCCGTTTTCAGATTCGTCATCTGCACAGCCTGTGAGCAAGAGCCCTGCTCTCTGACCTGCTGATCTTGGGTTCACCAGCCCCTGCAGCTACGTGAATCAAGAGAAGCCTCTACTCTGATCCACAGACTTGGGACGTTCCAGCCTCTACAATCGCATGAGCCACTTCTTTGATATAAATATTTCTCTCTATGTATATTTATACACTTTACTGGTTTTGCTTCTCTAGAGAACCCAGCCTAAGACAAATGGAAACAGGGAAACCGGAGTGGAGAAGGGGAGAGTATTGACACATCTCAGGGTTGGCAACCAATGTCACAAAACAATTTGCGTATTAACTGTTTAATGAGAAACTAATTCGCTCTATGAACTTTCATCTAAATCACAATTTTTTAAATAAGTAGATGACCAGGGCTTTCTTCTGAGGTACTTCCAGGGGGACTCTAACCTCCAATGTTTTGGTTAGTAGCTGAGCATGTTAACTATTGCACCACCCAGGGACTTCACCTGATGTACTGGTATGTACAAAATATATATATCATTGAATTAATAAAATGATAAAAGAAATATTTATCATCACCATTGTCATCATTTTATTTAAACATGTATTATTTATTTTATGGTTTTTAATTTACGACTCTTGTGTTCAGAGTCCCCTAGGTGATGCAAATGAGTTAATGAATTTGGTTGCTAACTGAAAGACTGAAGGTTCAAGCCTTACAAGAAAGGTCTGGCAATCTACTTCTGACAAAAGCAGCCGTTGAAAACCCTGTGGGGCACAGTCCTACTCTGAAACACATGGGCTCCCCATGAGTCAGAATTGACTCCAGGCTACTGATTCATCTCCACCTGTGCCCAGCCAGTATTCTCCTTTCCCTACTCTACCCTTTAAGGTGGGAATTGGGGGTGAAACTTGGACATCCTATGTTTTTTTCTAACAACGCATTTAGGAGGGCCTCCTTCTACAGGCCACTCTGCACACTGTCTAAACTCTGGGACTGTTAGAATTGGCACTGTCTGGCCTAGTCCAACCCTTTTACTACTTAAGAAGTGAATGATGTCCAACCAGGGGCATCCCAGGGCCTTTGATTAAAAGTCTGAAGTTCAGTCTCTGGCCTGTCTGGCTGCCTTGTTTGAAGGCTGCCTTGGATGTTTACTTTTGACATGATCTCACCCATGAGATAAGGAATTTGCTGCAGTGTCGTGGAAAAGATCACTGGACGTGGAGTTAGCCCTGTCCCTGGTGAGTTTTGTGACCCTAAACATTACTTAAGCCCTTTGTGCCTCAATTTCCCAGGATTATTGGGAGAGGATTAAACGAGATGAGCTATGAAAAGGGATTATTGAGGTGCCTGGGGCACAGTTGGCAATCTGTTGAGCATCGTCTACCTCTGCTGCAGCTGTTCTTATTACTTATCCCTGAGCTTTGGTTTAGGATGGCAGCAAACTTGGAGTTAAACCAGGTAATCCATTGCAGTCAAGTTGATTCTGACTTATAGCGACCCTACAGGACAGAGTAAAACTGCCCTATAGGGTTTCCAAGGAGTGGCTCCTGAGTTCAAACTGCCGAGCTTTTTGTTTAGCAGCCTGAGCTCTTAACTACTGCACCACCAGGGCCCTAAAGTAAACAAAAAAAAAGTAAAACACTCCCCTAATACACATCACAGAAATGGCAGCTGTCATTTACTGTACATGAAGGTACAAGGAGTTATCAAACATCATTTCTGCTCTTTAGGACCTTATGATCTAGTAGGAGAGACAAGGGAAAGTCTCTAAAGATACAATTAACAAAGCAAATCTATGACTCCCCACTGCTGTCGAGCCAATTCCGACTCACAGCGACCATATAGGACAGGGTAGAACTGCCCCACAGGGTTTCCAAGGCTGTAATCTTTATGGAAGCAGACTGCCACATCTTTCTCCCATGGAGCAGCTGGTGGACTTGAACCGTCAACTTTTCAATTAGCAGCCGAGTGTTTTAACCAGTGTGCTACCACGGCTCCTGAATCTATGACTAAAAACCAAGGGCCAAATGGCTGATGATTCTGGAAACCAGTCTGTGACACGTGGTCTTAGAAAACACAGAAAGGATATAGTATGTGAAGGCCACTCAGAAAGAGGACATTTCCTTTTCTAACTGTTGGAAGATTCTCTTCTAACTACTTCAGACCAGCCTCCACGCGCCCCCTTCCCCCTGCCTGCCCACCCTACCCACCACTTTGTTACTACTGCCACCTGGTGTCAACCACCTTCCTAGCACCCCCGGGGGAAGCCCAGGCACTGTCCACTACTTACCCGGAGGCATAGGCAAGCAAGACCTAAAGGCCAGCCAGGGGCCTCTGGGAAGGAAGAGGCCTCCCTTCTCCAGATCTCCCAGCCTGGACCTAAATAGCAACTGCCTGGAAGGAGGGAAGAAAGGAAGCCAAGGGGAATTACTGTCCAGTGAAAACACAGCATCTGAAGTGGGATGCCTGGGACACATCCAAACAGATGCAGAACTATACCACTCCTAGCCCTAGGTCTGAGAGCTTCAGGCGAAAGTCACAGTCACAAAGCTTTCGGATGGCTTACCCATCACTCTACTAGATCTTCAACTTCTCTCTCTTGCTGGGTACTTCCCATCAATACCTAAATATATTCATGCTTTTCCTCATAGCAAAAACAAAAATCTCAACACTCTTCAAGAGATGTGATTAGGTAGTCAATAGACTCTCTCCCAGTTTGGGTTTGTCTGGTGTTTTCTCATGAAGAGGCTGAGGTTCTGGATTTGGGGAATGAATACCACAGAGGTGATGTGAGCTCTTTTCACTGCAGCATATCAGAGGGCACAGAATATCAGTATGGCTTGTTACTGATCAGTGATGTTAACCTTGATCACTTGGGTAAGGTGGTGGTTGCCAGATTTTTCTACTGTAAAGTTTCTGTTTTTCCTTTTCCATACTCTGTTTGTTAGAAGCAAGGCACAGTCCAGACCACACTCAAGGGGAGAGGGATTAAGCTCCACTTCTTCCATATTGGATTCCCTGGGTGGTGCAAATGGTTAGTGCACTTGGCTGCTAACCAAAAGTTGGAAGTTCAAGTTCACTCAGAAGAAAGTCCGGGTGATCTGCTTCCAAAAAATCAGCTATCGAAAACCCTATGAAATACAGTTCTACTCTGACACACAGTCAGCCTGAGTCAGAATTGACAGCAACTGGTTTTTCACCTTATATTATGAGTATATTTTAGGGAAGATATTTTGAGGCTTGCAAACATCCTGTTTCTCCTTAAAGTTTTTGTTTTGTTTTTAATTTTTTCATTGTGCTTGAGGTGAAAGTTTATGGAACAAATTAGTTTCCCCTTCAATAGTTTGTACATAAAGTGTTCCATGCATTGGTGCATTCCCCTCCATATGTCAGCACTCTTCTCATTTCTGCCCTGGGTTCCGTTTCCTTTTTTCCAGATTTTCTACCCCTTCCTGCCTTCTCATCTTTGCTTTCGGGCAGATGTTGTCCTTTTGATCTCGTATAATTGATTGTTCTAAGGAGCATGTTCCTCTCAGGTGTTATTGCTTATTTTATGGTCCTGTCTATTGCTTGGCTGAAAGGTGGTCTCTGGGAATGGCTTCAGTTCCAGGTCAGAAGAGTGTCTTCGGTCCGTAGTTTTGAAAGTTCCTCCAGTGTCTGTCAGACCAGTAAGCCTGGTCTTTTTTGTGAATTTGATTTTTTGTTCCACATTTTTCTCCTGCTCTCTCAGGGGCCCTTGTTGTAATCCCAGTCGGGGTGGTTGGTAGGGGTAGCTGGGCACCATCTAGTTCTTCTGGTCTCAGGGTTGTGTTGTCATTAGAGTTTTACCTGCTTACTCATTAATTGATCTTGGCTGTAGCAATTATCATTAAAAAAAAAAAAAATTTTTTTTTTTAGCAATTATTACTGTGGTGTTCTAATGGTGATTTTCTATTTCCCTCACCCCTTCTACATTTATTAATTAAAATTCGGTGAGGAAGATTTGTCCTTTTTTTCCCCCTTTTAGTTAGTTATTCAATTGTTTATTTATGTCAGCGAACTCAGATAATTATTTTATTCTTTGGATTATAACCAAATGCTATCTTTATTTGTTGTTGTTGTTAAGTGCTATCAAGTTAATTTTCAACTTATAGCCACCCCAGGTGACAGAGTAGAACTGCCCTATTGGGTTTTCTTGGCTTTAATCTTTACAGAAGCAAATAGGTCTTTCTCCAGTGGAGCAGCTGGATGGATTCAAACTGCTGACCTTTTTGTTAGCAGCCCAGCACTTAACCATTGTGCCATCAGAGCTCCTTTATCTTTATATGTTGTTATTCAAATTGTTCTAGCTTTGGCCATTTGGCAGGCTTTTAGATTGGCTCCTATGTCCTTTTGACATGCTCTTTTTTTGTTTGTTTGTTTTGTTTTAAAGTGCTTTCTTACTTCCTGGCACTGCAAGATTTTCCAGAATCACCTTGTATTTTCCCTGCCCCAGCCCTAAAACAAGCCATTTCTCCAAGGAACTCTGATTCTTTTTATTGTAGGATGGTATTAGAAACTAAGATGTACGTGTGCTCATTGCTAGTGGGGTGTCACTGATTTTAGGCCCTCTCAGCAGACAAAAAAAAAAAAAAAAAATTGTTTGTTTTTTTTTTTTACAGCAGACAAACTCAAACTCATTGATTTTGAGTCAATTCCAACTCATAGTGACCCTATAGGACAGAGTAGAACCCACCGAAGGAGCAGTTTTGGTAGACTCAAACCGCAGAACTTTTGGTTAGCAGATGGACCTTGGTGGCATAGTGGTTAAGAGCTATGGCTGCTAACCAAAAGGTCCGAAGTTTGAATCCACCAGGTGCTCCTCGAAAACCGTACGGAGTAATTCTACGGAGTAATTCTACTGTGTCCTATAGGGTCACTATGAGTCGGAGTCAACTGGGCAGCAACTAACATTGTGAATATCAATTCATTTAAAATAACATCTTATTTCCCCCATAATGGATGGACCCAATAGGTTATCTCAAAACATAGTAGTCCTCCACTACTACAATAGCTACACAAGCAGTGGGAAACACCAAGTTATGTGTCTTTTCTCTGAGGTCCCAAAGCCCCAGCTCTTCCCTCACCATTATACACTGTTCTGTAATTGCCCGTTTATTTGTCTCTGTCCTCCTCTAAATTTTAAATTCCTTGAAGAAAGGGATCATGTTTGTCTCATTCACTTCTCTATCCCCAGTGCCTCTCACAGAGCCTGGCACATAGAAGGAACGAAATCAACGTTTACAGAAGAGGCAGCTAGGGCCCAGCTAGGTCTGATGAAGGTCTTATTGAAGATCACACAGATGGCTGAACCCCATTCCTTTCCCACTGCTCTCTGAGTCGCACCTTAGCTCATCCTATTAGCTGAGTTAAGCAGTAAGTAGAGCCCAGACTACTGTAAAACTCCTGTCTGGTCTCCCCACCACCAGTCTCTCCACACAGCTTCTAAATCTTAAATATCACACACACACACACACACTGCAGATCTTCTGACCAAATGAGTGAGTAATTCCTCATTAGCCACAAAACGCGTCCCATACTCCTTAGCGTGGCCTATTAAAGCATCCCAAGTCTGTTTCCTGCCCACCTATCTGTTCTTGACCTCATATAATTTAACCCCCAGGTATGACCCCCCTCTCTCATCCTTATCTTGTTTACCCAGAAAACTCTCACTTCTTCTTTAAGACCTTGTTCAAAATCACCTCCCTTTATGAAATATTCTTTGACTCTTACCCTGGACTCTGTTCAGTGTTTCCATAGCAACATATCATTTCTGCCTCTCAGACAGTTCCAACCATCTCACACTGATCTTTAGACAGGAAGGTCTCTCCCACTAGTGACTGGATTGTCAGCTCCTCCACGGCAAGGCCCCAGTACAATATCCGTGTACCAAATGCCTAGCACAGGGCTGGGCAGGAGCAGAAGCCCTGGAGAACTTTATGGGGAGCTGACTTAGTAAACAGTCACACACTGAGGCAACTAAAACCAGCTCCCCAAAAAAGCAGCCAAACCCCTGTGTCCTTCCCGTGTTTGGAATTTCCAGGAAGCACACAAGATGCCTACTTCTCTGAGCCTTGTTCTCTACAACAACTTAGAAAGCACAGTAGTGGGTTCCAAGGCTTTAGTGGAACCAGCTGCAAGCAAATCCCACCACACAACTGGAAGGCTACCCAATGTGCCCCTTCCCAGGCCTTTTGCAGCTGTTCCTGCAATTGGGCTTCAGGCTGCCACTGAGACCCTTCTCAGATTACCTAAGTAGCAAAACAGATTCAGGGGAGGGCAGAGATGAGTTGCTATCAGGAATGTGTATGCTCTTGCCCTTTCCCCAATTTTTCCAGGTGACCCTCCACCCAAGGCTGCCCAGACAAGGCTTGTAAGAAGGGAACAAGAAGTTGCTTTAGAGTTTGGAGTGGAAAGGAGCGATATTTAATTGGCAGGTGACACTAGTTCTCAAGCTTTCCAGTGCTGAAGAATCAACTGAGGTACTCTTTAAAATGCAGATACCTAGGCCCTGCCCCCAGAAAATATGATTGAGTAGGTCAGAGGTTGCCTAGGAATCTACATTTAAACAAAACAAAACACCCTAGTGATTCAGATGCAAGTAATCCTCAGACCACACTTTGAGAAACCTTGGCCAAGAAGGCCTTTTCTGGCACCAACTGATGACCCAGCCCCTTTCTTTTCTCTTTCCCACCTATTGCCCCAGAGAGCCGGGTGTCTGTAGAGGCCTGGGAAGAGACAATGACTTTGGAAGTTCCAGAATGACAACTTGTGCAAGGGCTCCAGGAGGCCGACCCACATCAGGATTCTACTGGAAGAGGAGGTAGGTTTGTACGTATGCTATGGGCCCAGAGGGCAGAACAAGCCCTATGAACAGCGGTCACAATGAAGCAGATGCGGTTTCAACATGAGGAAGGACTTTATGGCAAATCTATTGCATTGTTCCCAGCTGAAGGCCTGTGGTCTAGTGGGAAACTCCCACCACGTCCAGCATGGCTTACAAGGCCTTCCAGAATCCAGCTCCTGCTTCTCTCTCTAGCCTCTCCTCACTACTTCTCACTTCCAGGCTTCACCTACCCCTCCTTGTCCTCCCAAACTGAACCACTCTTAGCTTTCCAAGCATATGAAGCCCTCGAAATCTGTCAGCCTCTCTCACTTGTCTTTCTTCTCCAGGACTTTGCCCACCCTGATCTCTCTGCCTGGCCTGCCCTTCGCCTACTCACAGCTTGGTCAGATCTCAATTGAGCAGTCATTCCTGGAGGTCCCTCTAAGCCCCCACAGATGGATGGATTTCCCCTGTGCTCTGCTTCCTCTGCACCCTGTGTTAAAATTGTCCACTGCCCCCAAAGACCTGACACTCTATCTGTACAATAAATACTGAGTTGAATTGTCGAATTGGAATTCACTGTTTACTTATCAGTTGGCCCCATGATCTAAGAGGTCCTCTAGGGCCTACTGGCTGGCAGTTAGTAGCTGCTCAATAAATACCTGACAATGAATGAGAAGTGATTCTCTGGCAGAAGATGAAACGATCTACCTTGGGAAGCAGTGAAGCCTCATCACTGTAGCTCTGCGTTCATGCAGAGGCTGACCCACCCCCTATTAGGGATCTTGGAAGGGGAGCTGAAGAATTCTGAGAGTGACAGATGAGCCCCAGAATCCCTTCTGACCTGAAGATTACAGTGTAAGGGCTCTAATAGGGGAGAGACGAGGGTTTTGACTGCTTTGCAAAGCAGCCAAGGCCCAGGAAGCTGATCCCTTGATGTCAGTTTGCTCTGTAGCAGTTTGTATTCAGGAAGATAAAGAAAATTTATTGGAAAGCTGCAGCTTACCAGGGGGGTCACCCTGGTTCTCTTGTCCTCCAATCCAGAGCCAGCTTTAGTTACACCCACCTCCGAACTCAAGGGTGTTTGCCAGGCCTGTCTGGACCCACTGGGCAGAGAGATGCCCCACCAGCCTTGAGGTGAGCCAAGTTTCCCAAGTACTAATTCCATGAACATCCTTTGGGTCCAGCCCCCTGCAGCTGAGCTCAGTCCACTTCAGGCTAGTGGCTGTTAGTGCCTACTGTGTGCCAGGCTCCCAGTGAGAAGGGCAGGCAAGCTCTAACTTCCTGCAACCTACTGGGACTTGGCCCCATTGACTGTCAAGATGGAAGACAAACTGGGTTTCCAGGTCAAGCCTGTCAGTGGTGACGGATGGACCAGCTACTTAGAAGGTCAGCATGGGTATGTCTGCAGGATCAGCCAGGAGCTCCTAGAATGTCCTCAGCCCCAGAGCAAGTGGCAGTTGAGCCGCTGAGGAGGCTGCTTGGCGTCCTGGAGACTACTGGTGAAGCATAGAGCTGTCTTCATCATCCCCAAGGGTGGGTGAATGCAGAGTGTAAATGAACCCCTACCGGTTTCCCCCCACCCTCCTCACACGCATACTCCTTGGAGATGAGCCTCAGGAGCCCAGAACTTCTGGGCCAGAATGCCTGAGGGTGGACTGGGGCCAGAAGCCCAGAAGTTTGGTGCTCAACCTACTGTTGATTAGCTGTGTGGCCTTGGGCCAGGCCTGTCCCTCTCTCAGCCTCAGATTCCTCCTATATAAATGAAAGAAAGTGACAAGACCAGTGTTTCCTGGCCTTGGCTATAAGTCAGAATCTGCTGGTGGTGGTAAGAGAAAGGAACTCGAAAAAACACAGATTCTATCCCCAAGCTTTGAAAGGAATCTGAATTCCCAGGGAGGAGAGAATAGAGGCCTTACTCAAGCACTGGCCCCCAGTCCCTCTACAGGGGCTTCAGGCCCCTGGGCCTTAGTTGGGAAGCCTCTGAGGCCTTCACACCCTCCCCAGCCTCCCTGCACCAAGAAGTTTTTTGGGGGTGCAGTGTTCCCAACCACACACTCCTCCTCTTTCCAACCTCTCAGCCT